>NW_020525264.1:0-145095 GCF_003368295.1 Carassius auratus
ATATTTACGTAAACCTGCTGACTACTGCAATGTCCAACATCGCTCCTTCTCCCCCACTTTATCTCCAGAGCTGCTCTCCCCCTCTCTCATTCTCTTCTCTCTCTCTCTCTCTCTCTTTCTTTCTCTCTCTGTGTGTCTCAGAGTGAAGCTGAGAGTGTTATTAGTCTTTTAAAGAGCCTCTCTGGCTTCCACTGCCTCAACGTCTGTTATGATCAGAGCTCCAGGATTAGTGCTGTCACCACACTGCATTCTCTGCCATCCTGCCCCTCGCTCTCTCCTGGTGCATCCCTTGTGACCCACGGTGCATGTTACGCTATTATCCCTTTCCCTCTCTGGAAACTCCTCCACATAGACGAACGCATGCTGTGGAGGTTTTTGGCGCGCAAAACGGAAAAAGGGAGTCGTGTGGGAGATTTCTCACTGTGGACTGGGACAGATCCACTACTGCAGGGAAAACAGCAGCTGTGGGCAGCGGTGACAGCAGCGAGAGGGAGCGTGTGTGTGTGTGCATGCATCCATGCGCATGTTTCGAGGGAAGACTGACCTCCGCTGTGCTTCTCAAATGCTCATTCTCTCACTCTTGGATGATGAAGGATCTCTATCGTGTATGATGGAGAGTGACTGAGAAGGGGGTCTCACTCTCACACGTGCGCTTTTAGGAGGGCAGAGCTCAGGAGCTCTTGGCAGCGTGTTGGAGGCACACGCACGCTTCACACTTGCTTCTGGACTGTGACCGATGACTGGACATACGAGCCAGGTTCCGTGTGCCCCTCCGTGCTCCAGTGAGCATAAATACGGGCAGGTGAAGGACCTTCACCTTCAACCCCCGAGAACTCTGGAGATGTTCCTCCTCTCTCCTGTGAGACTCACTTTGTTTCTGCTGGTCTTCCTGGACGTTCTCCGTCCATCCCTTCAGGGCAGGAATAAGGGCAGATGGAACAAGGGGGTAAGTTTCGGACATGTTCTTTCACCTGAGGAACTCAGTGTTTGTTGTACTCTGATATCCTTAATGTTTGTCCCGCTGGTTGGGGAATTGTTCTGAGAGTGTCAGGCAGTGATTGGAGCATTATAGGTCAACTCGGGAGATTTTTACGAATAATTCTTGTGTAGAACTTTATTTTATTGTTTATGTAAAAATGTATTATTAAATATCGTGAGATTATATTGTTGGGCTTGTTGTAGTTGAGTTGCTCTGAAACTTGATGGGTTGATATTGCTATCATGCATCACAAAAAAAGTTTTTTTATACATTTTTTTTTTATCTTGTCCCTTCAGCACTATGTTCCGTTGTATGTGCCGGCGCTACTCAGCTAAAAGCTTTCCTACCACACTGATAGAATTTCACTTCCACTGCGCTCTTCTGTTGGAGGTTATTGGGCTCGAAAAAGCTGTTGAAGAAGATGCTGAGGGAAGCAAAACCCCTTGAGAATTTGGAGTCCTTTTGACTATGTGTGGGGGAACTCTGACTCCACGTGCATGGATATGTGTGCGACTGTGCTAAACCATAAACCTTGTTTCAGTGCTGTGATTTTGTTATAAAGTCCTGTCTTACCAGGCTGTAGAGAAGTGTTAATAATTCTAAGCAGACCCCCATTCTATGGGAAAACTGCTCTCCCGCTCCTCAGGCAGCATCTAATCCCCTTTGTGGGATTAAAGGGAGAACGGTAATCTTAGCGGCCGCTCCTGGCGAAGACTGGCTGATGCTCGTCCAAAGCCCATTGGTGTCACAAGCACTACAGACTCTAGTCCTCAAAGAGTCCCCAGTCCTGCGAGTCTCCCCCATAACTGCTCTGCAGTGGCTGTTCCTCTTCATCTCCCTTGTTGAATCGACATGCTTGACTCCAGTCTGCATTCCTATGCACACCTGCCTTGTTTTTGTCTTTCCCCCAGATTGTTTCGCACAGATATGGAGCTGGTGGGTGTATTCTTCTGGCACTTCTGATTTAGCAGGTGTCAGATGGACTTCAAAGATGACTCATGTCTTGTTGAGTGCTTTCTGGTTGAAAGGTTGGAAATCTGACTCAGGGGTTAGTCAGTCAGATTTCTATTTACACTAAGTCGTAGTTGGACAATGTTAAAAGAAAAGGTTCATCCAAAAGTCAGTCGTCAATTACTCATCTTCTTGTCCTTCCAAACCCATTTAACATTCTTTCTTCTTTGGAACACGACTATTTTAACATACACGAGTATTTATCGCAATGTCCAGGCTGCTTTTTCACAAAAAACAGCCATTGTCAAAATTGCATTTTATAATATGGAATTTAGCAGCTTGGACTTCATGATGGATAACTCTCTTGCATTATTTTCCAGAAGAGAAAGCCCTACACGTTTGGAGGGTGAACATGCTAAAATAACGATTTTGGGTTAACTAAGACCCTTAAATCCAAATCAGAAGCAGTGCCATTTAATTTCATTTTAATTAGTGATAATACTTTAAGAGGCTGATGCTCAGTCTGTTTTTTGTAAATATCAGGGATGGTGTCCTTGAACAGCTTTTGTTGAGTCAAAAAGCATGTTGCCATCTGTAATCTGAACTCTCTCCCCTATTTTTGGACAATTTCTGCTTGAAATGGGAAAACAAGACACAGTATTAGCCTATACTTTCTAATCTGTATTTCAGGTGGAAGTAAATAAATGTGACATCACTATAATCTTTGGCCTTTGGTGAGATTGAGGGCATTGGCTTCCCATGGAGCAATCAGGGCATGGTCACAACAGCTGTGCGAATTTGGTTTCAGATTTCCTCTTTGTGAAGATTACACCGCATGCCCAATTACCTCTTCATGACACACTTGAAAAGGTGTAATTTTACCTGTGGATATGATAAGATCAGCCTAGCATGGGTGAGTATTTGTTGCTGTACTGTTATTAAAAGCATTTAGAAAAATCCCTATTGCTATTGCTCTGTGTGTGAGAGTATTTGCCCAGGAACAGTAGTTGCTGTCTTTTTTTTAAATGATGCTTGGAACAAATATGAAATATTTGATTAAATAGATTTTTTGCATCAGCATAATTGTAGCCCAGTGCTTTGGTAGGTTTACTTATATTTTTCGTTTCATTTGTGCTTTGCATTTCTGATTTGCATTTCTGATTTAAGTGTCACAAAATTCCAAAAACCCACTAGTAATGCAAATTTAGTTTACTTTCTCCAAATGGCATTTTAATATTAGCATATGTAATTATGCATCACATTTTCCGTGCAAGTACAAATCAAACTATTCATATTTTTTTGTTAGTGTTTTTGAAGGGGCTGAATTGAGAGATCCTTGTTGCCCTGGCCCAGTTAGCACTCTTGTACTTAAAGTCTGTGCTTTTCTTTTCGGCTTCCGCAGTCTCCTAGGTTATCTAAAATTAAATTCAAGCATGTTGTCTACCCATGTATTGAAAGGTGACTGTCACCATGGACTTCCTGATAGTGGGGAATTCTCAGGGGCCAAGTCATACCTCATATGCTATCTCTCATTCTCTCCCTGACATAAACACAGTCTAGCAAAGCTATGCCCTCACAAAATTTCAGTGTGCCAGTCAATCTCTGTCCTAATAGAGGTTTATTCTCCTGGGCCACCTGAGGGACATGGCATTTAGAGGGCAAACCGTACCCACTCAATGTCACCCTCCATCTGTTTCACACCATAACCCAGCATTCCCTTTAAACTCAGCTTGGAAATATCCACAGGTGCCTTCTCTACCAGATATTTTTTCCCTTTCCTATTGTTCAGGTCACCGAATCCCAGAAACTCTCAGAAATGTACCTGTATTCTAATGCACGTGGTTGACTGGCTTCCCAATTCGCGATCCTTTCCGACTTGGGAGTCTCTGGGTGGCCAGATTTTCAGAGCGGCTAGGATCAGACAAGCAATTAACAAATCTCACAACTTGCTGCTTGTGTGGAAATGGATTTTTCAGGCTCTATCATGGGCCTGTGCTTCACTGATGTCTCAGCGCTCACCATTACATGCCTGCGAGACAAGTGATACTAACTGTGCACGGGAGAATAATAATTTCTCTGTTCCTCTGAACAGTCTGCCACACAGAACGCTTGCAGTGTGCCATGCAACAATGGCACATTCAATTATTCTCTCCCCTCACTGTCAATGTCTCAACATCTCGACAGTCCCCAACTAGGCCGCTGCTTTCATAACTGGTAATAATGTATTTCCGGGGAGCTGAAGTGTGGTGGTCTATGGGGGGGCTGATATGCTCTTACACTGCACAATGCAGAAGCACCTCAAAATAAGGTACATTTATCACTAAAATGAACCGTGTTCTTTTTTTAAGCTTGGGGTGACAGATTTGAGTGCAATTTTCAGCTTATCACAGTTTTGCCAAGTATTCAGTCTTTTTTATATTGGGGGCTTTCGCTGCTTTTTTTTATTATTAGATACAGTGGAAAATGCAGAAAATACATTATTGTGATGAGAGTGGGAATGGAATCGGGATGTATAAGCCAGATTCAAACCTACATTACTAGTGTAAAGACCAAGGCTCCAACATATCTAGAGCATGCACACTACACCACAGTCAGGTTTTTTTTGTTTGCTTATTAATCGTTTCTTTGACTGTAAATCTATTTGAGCTACACAGTGACAATAATGAAAAAGAACCTATGTAGAATTTTGTCATGCTAGTACACAGCTAATTGTTGGCTGTTGTCATGCTTCTGATGAAGGTTGCACTACATTTAGTTGATGATTCTCCAACACTGACCAAGTATTGATGCCAAGTATTCAATTTAACATGAAGGAGATTTTCATAGTGTGAGTTCGTGAGAGATCAGCTGACTTGAGTTTAACTGGCACATATAGCTATTATTCATGCTGGAGGTATTTCATCATTGAAAACACCATGTTATATTTCTATTTCGGGTCTTGATGGACAGAAGGGAAGAAATATTTGTCCAGATTGGACTGTCATTATGATCAGAGCACATCTGCCCCGCGCTGCCCCTTCCTCTGAACGCTGCCATTTCCGTCACACTCTCTCTAATGAAGCTGCTGTCTAATTGCAGTGTGGAGTGTTCCCAACAGTAACAGTGTTTTATGGGGGATTTTATGCTTCAGAGATGACAGCGGAGGCTGATGGATGGGAGGACGTAGATTTTATGGCCCAAGACCCTCTCACCTCTCTCTTCTATTCATTTCCATTCCCCTTCTCTTTCTCTCTCCCTCTTCAAAATCAAAAGTTTGAACACTCATACTATTTTTTTTTATTTTTTTTTTATTAGTGGTGCTTGCTAAGTTAAGTCCAAATAACTTGCAGAGCATCAAGTTCAAATTAGGTGTGCAACTCATGCACAGTTGTGTAGTAGACATGAATGATATCTTAAATTGTGTGGCTTGCTGAGGAGAATTCAGTCAAGTGTGTCAAACAGTTTGACTAGCAGTGCAAGTTTATATATATTTAATAATAAAAAAGTATATGCAAGTACATATTTAGTTATAAACAGTACCACAATAAACTCCCTGGACTTTGCAATGTACTCACATATGGCCATCTAATGAAGTGTGATTTATCGCGGTATTGCAGAACTGAGATGCTGTTTTTGGTCCCAAGTGTTTTAGATTATGTAGTGCATGTAAGCTGGCTTTATATTTTTAAAAACCTTCCTCTGATCTCTTTAAATATATTTGCTTTATTTTTGCTCCGAGTTATTTTCGAGCGCCTCTTGTTGTTATAGTCAAGAGCAGTTAAAGTTTGGTAGACTTGTCATTATTTGATGCATCTAAGACTTGGCTTCAGTACTTCATCGCTGCTCCATGATCCTGTTTAAAAGAACCCTACAGGATAAACAGTGTCAGATGACCCTCCTCCTTGCTCCTCAAATGATGTCGCAACCCAAATCATGTCATTAGACTTAAACATCACCAGCTCTGCTTGGACTGAGACCAGTGAGAAGATCCCTCAAGGAATTATCTCACTTTTCCATCCAATGGGATTCTTCCGCTGGAGGCTGACGGTCTCTAGGCCAAAAACATCCTTCAGTTTGCATTAGAGCAAACATGTCACTCGCTCGGTTCCTCATGCTCTGTCTTTGCATCGTGTGCTTGCCTCCCACTCTCTGAGTGCTATGCCTTATAAAACTTTTAAGAGATAAGAAGCTGTTTTTTTTTTCTATTTTAAGGTCACCATTAGCTTGAATAATGCAAAGATTTGAGAAGGAGAGGCTGAAGGTCCACAGAGGGTCGGTACACAGTCTTGGATTAAATTATACATTGTTATCGCAGCTGGCGAGGCCTGTTCTTCCTCCAAATGTTTTGTGTCTCTGTCTCATCCAATAACATTTGGGAAGCAAGTGTGGAACACTGAACAGTCCTGGCCCAGAATAAAGGGAGAAATTGGACCGGGAGAGATCAGTGCGCATCAAGCCGGGAATGTAGTGCGGACAGGACAGCTGAAGGACGATTCCCTGTGGTTTGTGGGAGTAGAGCACTCTTTGCTGAGCTTTCAGAAGTGGATGTGACACTGAATTTGTACATTCTTCAGGAAAGAAAATTTTAAGTGACTGAATGTCTGACTGTGTGCCTGAAATGCAGTCTTCCCTGTTGAAAGAAGAAGAAAAAAATGACCAACTAAGGACCAGCTTAACCCAGCTCAAACCAGCTTCCATGCTTCAAAACATACCTAAACAACATATGTTATTTTTTCTCAGTGTTGTAAAACGTGAATCTAATGTTACTGTTCTCGTAAACTGTCAGAAAAGAAAACAAGGTCCAAAACTAACTTTTTCATTTTCATTGCATAATGTGTTAAAACATAGTTCTGTGGATAAACAATGACAGCAACATGTACCCTATTTTTTATTGACTTATGATTACATTTTTGATTAAGGTAGAACTAAATGCACTAGAGTCGCATTAGGTGTTTCTTTAGTAGGCAGTTTCTATTACTGATTTCAGCTGAGCACATCGTTTGCTTCAGCAAGACTATCATTGGAAATATTCCATATTTAATTAAATATTTTGCATGATATCACAACCGGACAATTTTTATATTCCATCCCGACTCTCATTTGACACTTGGCAGGTGTTCATTTCAGACCCTATTGTGTTAAGATCCCATTTTTTGCACAAAATACAGAGATAAACCCAGTTTTATCTCAATTTCATGACCCAGGGATCGTCCTATGTGCTATATGATTTTTCTGCATTATTAACAAAACATATTCATTTTTCATTAACCCTTAAGACCTTAATTTATGCACTAATAGACTATAATGATAAAATAACTTCAGGCTATCAGTGGTCACATTGATAGATGAAGATTACTTATCATTAATTTTTAATAGGTAATATCATCTTACACTGCTTTTAAGGAGATTTATAATTTCTTCATATGGGAGTTTGGAAAGCTAGAACTGATTTCAAGCAAAGCTGCAGCCTTGAATGAACTTAACTGAAATGTAAAAAAAAACAAAAAACGTATAGGATGTTTCATTCCATTTGGGCATTTCGCATTGGCACGTTTCATAATTCATTGTTCTTGAATAAAAGACCAGAATTTATCCCGCTAAAAGCAAGACAGTGAAAACCCGCTTCTGGTTCTAAAGAGATTATTTTGGGCATTGTATAATCAAAATGTATTTTGCTGAAAGCTTTCGAGAACTCCAGGGAACTGCTGAACCAGGCTAATGAATTTCACGTTAAAAAAACCCCTAAGAAATTGTATAACCAGGATGTTGAATATTACATAGCACCCACATGATGCTTATATTCCAGGAAACTGTGCTGTTAAAGTCAGTGCACATACTGACAAACTTAAAAATATTCTCAGAAGTATACGAATATGCTTGAAATACTTTGAGCATGTAACACCTGCTGAAAAACAGCCGTCAGGCATTAAGGAAGTAAATGGCATTTATGTGGCACAGCAAAGGCTGAATCCTTCAGAAAAATCTCTTTTCTTGTGTTTGACAACCTTTTGTGTTCATCTGTGGTCCTTGTTTTTCATTATCCGCCTATAAAAATAGTCCAAAGCATTGGTCTAAATATAGCTATTAGATCTCATTGTTACTCATCCTATGATTTGACAGTTCAATACTGCCTGCAGATCAGTTCCTGTAACCAATTTCCTGTTTGCTCTGTGCCCACTTAAAAAAAAAACTAAACTTGAAAAGATACCAATTCTGTGGAATAGTGCCTGGGTGTAATGGTGCTAACTGTGAGCTGTGCTAATCCTTTGCTGGCCCGCTTCAGGAGGCATCCCTGTGTACACCAAGCTCATATTCACCAGCACATTAGCCTCCTGCGCACGTCTGCCATATTAGATTAGAGTGTTTATTGTCCAATTTATCATGGGTGCTTTGTCTGGCCTGAAAAATATCTCCCAATTGCTGAATATAAGGCTCGGCTATTTGAATATAAGTAAGAGACGTCAACATGTACCTTTAACTATCTCAACAGATGCAGTTTGTAGAGAGTACAAGATGGCTAAATGAAAAAAAAAACAAGGGGACTATGAAGACACTGAACTTGAAATGTCAATTCCATCACGTCGATTTGAATAAATGCTAATTCCAAGGGCTTGTTTTGAGTCTCGGAGCCCTAATCTGTTTGGCATGGAGTACAGTCTGACTACATAATGTTATTATGTCAAACACAGTTTAGCTTAGCCGCGAAGACACCTCAACTCGTGGCTCCGCTCGTCTGGAGGGAGATGCTGCAGTTCTAATGTGACGGCCTTGTCAGTTTTGAGCGATGATGAGGAAGGTGTGCATGGGGACTGGATTTGGTGTTTAATGACTGGTAAAATTGTAAGGCTGCATTCAAGGTGACCCCCCGCTGAGGTGACTAGAGGCTGGGTGACGGTAATCCTTCGTGCCTCTTCACAGCCCTGGTGGCTGTCACCAGCACCACACATCGTCACCAAAGCCGAAGGCATGTGATTATACTTTTATTGGCTTTACAAAACCTTTTGTATCCATTCACTCTGCTTACTTGGTTTAGTCGAATGCTGATATATCATGATTATATTTTACTTGCTGAACTCAACCAAGTCTTTGTGTGAAGAAACACACTATACTGTAGAATATATGCATATTGCATATACTGTAGTATATATATATATATATATATATATATATATATATATATATATATATATATATATATATATATATATATATATATATATACTATTATACTATAGTGATATTATACTATTATTTTTTCTTCTTATTGGGAAAATGTCTCTTAACTACTTTTGTACGTCATTTCGGTAGTACATTCCAGTTTCCAGATGAAATGACCACTATTGGCAGTAAAACAAAAACTAATATTCGGTAGACTATTGATTAGTAAACACTTATTTTTGTGCTGTTTCTTACACAATACTGTATTATTTTTGCCTCAAAAAGTTTTATCAAAGTGCATGATTTGCGAACTAATTAGTTAGGATTTTTTTTATTATATAACCTGCTCCATATGAAAGGCTTTTCTGATATTGTAAACTTGCTTGGAAGCTCACCTGGTACAGCAAGTACAGTGAAACGCAATGATAGTCATGATAAAACCACTCAAAAACAAGCTAAAATGATTACTCAAGCTAATCATTTTATTTAGAAAATGCCTTGTATTTTTACTACTGATATTTTATTTTAAAAAAATCAGATTTTCCCTCAAAATTGATTAGAATCTCAAGAAATGATTTACAGAGAAACAAGCTTTTCTGACATCCACAACTTTTACTAATATTGTAAATAAAAACAGTATAAAGGACCCAAAATGAATGAATTTATACTTAGTGTACATTTATGTTATCTGGCTTCTATAATTATTTAAAGGAGAAACGCAATAGTTATACCTTTTACAGAGACTTTCCTTGTTCATCCAATGTGTTTTTGGGACAAGCGGCTCAAAATGATGGAAGAGGTGACATATTGCATAAAGTTCACCGACTGTCATCATCAGACTGAGTTTGAGCTCAGCGAAATGATGAAAGACATCACTTTAGTATTATCTCGCTTGGAAGCTGTGAAGAAACAGCCGGTGAAGTGAAATGTCTGAATATTTAACGCTTGAAAAAAAAAAACTCATAAAAACAAAAAGAGTGTTGATGTAACATCAGTGTTTCTTGAAGTGCTTTAGCTTGCTGTGCTCACAGCGGTGTCCTGTGGTTAGCCTCATGTCTAAAAGCAGCCCGAGCAGATGAAACGGACGCAGGGGAGAGTGCAGGTTCCCTGGCAGCCTGCCTTGACACTGTTAGCCTGGGTGACACATTAAGGTTCTCTTCAGTGTGTAATTTGTTTTGTCTGTCAAGGTGATGGATGTCTTGTTTGTTGGCACTTCCTTTTGTTCTTTGAACACATACAAATGACCAACAGAAAATAGAACAACTAAAAAGTGGCCCCGGGATCTGTTTAAACGCTCTTCAGAAGGTGAACAGAGTACATTTGTTTCACTCTACTTGAAAACAGTACTTTTTTATTTATATATTTCTTTACTTCCTTAGTTTTCTGTCAGTTAAATTAAAGGTGAAAGTGTCCAGAGAGCAGAGGGGGAGAGTGGTGTTCAGGGCAGATGGAGGCAAGGGGTTTTGGTGGCAGGTGGGACACGGCGTGAAAGGTTTCCGTACGATTAGCGTGTGAGGCAGAGCTGCGGGCTAACCCTTGTATTTATCACCTGTCACTCAAAGCGGACGCCCACAGCAGCTCACCTTCACAGTACCTTAAATGTCACAGATCATACCCCCTCACCCACACTCTTCTCCCTTCCTCACCCGGGGCGGTTTAATCCAGAACGAGCCTCTTGTTCACAGGTGTCAGGGGCTTTTCACCTGTTCTGTGTCACTTGAAGCACTTGGGTATTTATTTATTTTTTTAAGAGAGGGAGTAGGAACTTTAAACACAATTTATCTTCTTTTTTTATTATTATTATTTTATTTTATATACATGTATAGTTTTTTGCATTATTTAGATTCTATTATTTTTTATGTCTGTTTAAACATAATTATTAGTAATCTATTGCAAATTAAATTTACATGTGATCACCCGCATTAAATAAATAAATCTGCTGTATTTATTATAATTATTTATATACTATTATAGTTCTTATTGTTATTTTGAATTGGCTTTAAGATTTATATTTTTAGTTTTGTTTTAGCCGTTTGAAATGCTTTTGTAGTAGATACTGTTAAACTATATAACTGACTGTTGTAACTGATTTCTTACACAGCTGTGATGGTTTCAAATCAACTTTATCATTCTGTGGTCTCTTTCTTCACAGCTTTTGCGTTGCATTGAGGTTCTGGTCACCCTGCCGATGTCTGCTTTGTGTTCACACATGGTCACTTATGTATAATTGTGCATCTTATACTGAATACAGGAGAAGCATATGGTGGTGTTTACAGAATTGTTGTCAGTGGATGGTGGGAGTGTGATTGCATCGTGAGATTGCAGAATCATTATAGTAAGATATTGTGTCAAGAATTAAACATGCTTGTCATAACATTGCCTCGTATGGTACTTGTGAATTTGTTCTGCCATTTGTAACTTTGCTCGCTTGAATAAAAATAAAAATAAATCAGAGGGTAATTAATAACATGGCTTCCAGTTATGTTTAGAAATCTCAGTTGTCATTGTTTCCTCAGCTCTGTAGTTCTAAACCTTTTTAAGCGAGAGCCGTATACGTGTGGCGAGTTTTCAAACGGTGTGGATGAAATGAAATGGTTTCCATTTGAAGGAGGCATTGCATCTGACGCGCTCTTTGAAAATGAGTCTAATGTCAGCAGCAGTTTCGGAGGCTCACAGACAGAGACAATTACTACACTCAAGCTCCCCCGAAACACCCCACCCATTCTGCAGGACGCACACGTCTTCAGATAGCGCTCAGAAAATAGTCCCACATGTTAGACTTATTAATTCAAGCAACGCTGAGTTGCTGTTTTAGTGCTTTTCCACTCAGAAGCATTTATAAAGACAGCACAGGTTAGTTTACTCGAAGCAATTTCAGCGTGATATACTTTTATGTGATCTGCATTTAAATGATTATTGAACCACACTGCAAATGAGAGTGTGAAATTAAACCTTGCATGTTTTCACAGGTCAGCTTTCCTCTGTGACATTATAAACTAAAATAATGGTTGTGTTGTCCTGTTTGAATGCATTTGTCTTTTTCATGTGCTTTGAGCTATGGAAAACAGTTTTACTCTCTGATGATGTATAATGTATTTAAAAAAAAAACAAAAAAAAAAAAAAAGGAAGGGGGGGGGGGGGGGAGGAGTCGTGGCCTAATGGTTAGAGGGTTGGACTCCCAATCGAAGGGTTGTGGGTTCTAGTCTCGGGCCGGACGGAGTCGTGGGTGGGGGGAGTGCATGTACAGTTCTCTCTCCACCTTCAATACCATGACTTAGGTGCCCTTGAGCAAGGCATCGAACCCCCAACTGCTCCCTGGGCGCCACAGCATAAATGGCTGCCCACTGCTCCGGGTGTGTGCTCACAGTGTGTGTGTGTGTGTGTTCACTGCTCTGTGTGTGTGCATTTCGGATGGGTTAAATGCAGAGCACAAATTCTGAGTATGGGTCACCATACTTGGCTGAATGTCACTTCACTATGTATCAGTGCAAAGGGTCAACAAGTCCTGCATATTTTTTTATTATCTATTTTTTATTTTTTCTCAGAGCGCTATGAGTGGAGATGAATTAACATAGTTATTCATTATTTAGAGATGCAGTCGGATGCCATCTGATTCAGATGATCTTTATTGTCACTTTTAGATATTTGTTCAGTGCAAAAATGGACTTTGTACAAATTACAAGCTGCATCCGATGCCTCATTAAAAAGGCATTGAAAACAGAAAATGAATAATACCTTTAACAAAATAGGGAAGCCTTTAATTTGTTGGTTCTTTGATTCAAGCGATATGTTGCAAGATAATTTCTAAGTAACTGGACAAATTAACATGAACAAATAGTGCACAGTTACTGTAAATACTGTAATACTGTAAAGTATGTTTATGGTAACACATTGTTATGGCTGACATTGTGCCATGTTTAAGCTGTTAGCCCGTCTGCATTGTAAAAAGACAATTTTATTGAAAGTCTTGGAAAACGATGAAATTCACATTTAATACTGGCCTTTCCTTCTTGCACTTTCCCTCCCCGTTTTTCTTTTTAGTTTAAATTCTTAAAGCATTTTCAGGGTTTGAGCCGTAAATTATAAATTGTAACTTTTCCAAATGTAAAATTAAAGTTGCAAGACCAATGCCTTGCAGTGTTGAATATATTTAGGTCATGTCACAGTAATGTTAAATCAGCAAAGTCTTATTTAGTGCAGTGTATTTAACTGCTACAAATATTGAACTGATTTAGCATTTGTAAAAGAGCTGAATAATACAAACTAGACACTCTTGCCAGTGACATTTACAGTACATTATTTAGCATATGTTAAGAAATATTAAGATGCTAGGTTAAGTCTTTGACTAGTTTATAAATTATAGTAATCATTTTCCAATGCAATATTGAGCACAGTTGCTACACTCCTGTGACGCAATGCTTATATGTATAGGAAAGATTAAAAAGTGCTGCAATATGTTTTCCTTGTGAGTTTTTCACATGCCCTTGTTGCTGTTTTTTTACTTATATACCTGTGGCAGCAATGTGAGATTATCACATCAAGTTTGTATGGGCCTGGCTTCCATCTCCGCTTCATAACTATGCTACAAAGATAAAATGTGACAGCAGGATCCTTTTGGGTCTCTAATCCATAGAGCTGAAGATGATATCTTGTTTAAAGATCTGGAACGGTGTAGTTCCTGCTTCGATAAGAATGCACAGATTGGCAAGTTCCTCCTCAAGTGTACAGCTGCAGGCAAAAGAAATAAAACCACCTCTTGGCAGGTTGACCGCAGAGAAACGAAGCATCCCACATTTCAATTAAAGCTTCATCTCAGAATCAGATGGATGCAGTGATGGTTTGTGTCATAATTTTCTGTTATTCAGTCTAGTAAAGCATGAAATGATGGCTTCAGAAAATAAGAATTTTGTTTTTGTGAGGTTTGTTTTTTTTTTCTTGCAAAACCATGTGCGAAGAAACCCAATTACCAGAAAAATATAGATAACAAGAAATGAAATTTTGCATGGCTAGAATTGCTTAGACATGTCCTACAAAACAACTCTCTAATATTTAACTTTTTTTTTTTTTTTGTATTCACATTCACAATGCTATGTCTTTGGTAGTCACTGTATAACTTCACTGCTCATTTGCATAAAATTGAGCTCCGTTGCATCATCATTGGTCTGTCACACATGTCATAAGAAATCTCTCACTGGAAAGGAGTATTTCAGATCCTGTAAAAATGTTGATTCTGCAGGTAAAATAAGGCCTACAGTAATTAAATGGTATTTACAGTTGTAATGATGCAATAAGATACTACCTCATTGTGAGATGATCCAATTATAATTGCTCAGTCAACATAGATGACCATTTATGTTCTCTAATTAAATGAGTTACTATCATTTTGGACCCTAATAAAAATCATTTAAAATAATTTCTTGAATTAGAGCTAAATGACTTGACAGCATTCATCTGCAGACTATCCGCATGCCCATTGATTTTCAATATGCTGAAGCTGTGAGAAATATTGCACAGAAATATTTAGAGCTTATTAATACACAAGACAAGGACGGCGTCATAGAACAAATGGAAACCCCCAGAGGTAATGCATTGTTATTTTTCTGTCTGGTTTTCATGATATCTGAACTTTATTTTCTTGTTAAAAGTTAATTAAGTAGCTCAGTGAACACCGCGTAGGTCTTGATCGTGGGGTGTTTGTCTTTAGTTGGCCAATGGATATGCCGGGAAAATTTTTTTTTTTTTGCTTTTCTAGAGCAAAAATTACAGACAAGAGTTTACAGTACTAGGTGTAAACAGTACCTGTTAATGCATGCAGTTGTCCTTCATTTTGTAGTAGTTAAAATCTTTTAAGCTTTTGCTAAAGTTGGCTCGTAGTAAATGCCTGCTGATGAGCGGGAAATGAAGAGGGGGTGCCTTCCTCTGCATGGTTTGTGCAAAATCACTGAACCTGCTGGTTGCGCACACTTACACGGAAAATCAGGGTCTCCGAGGTGCCATGAAAAGCCGGAGGAGCCTGTCAGTTCTTATAAAGCCCAGCTCTGGAGAGGTGTAACTCCTCTCAAGAACGATGGGCTACAACAGACTCAACACATTTTGATGGGCAGCACGAGTCTCGAATATGCACGACTAGCTGCAGACTGGGACTGTGCAAAGCAGAAAGCTCTTATGTTCCCATTTGCATGGCAATTACTAAGCAGGGTGTTTTGAGAGGGGGCCAAGTTTCATCGCAGGGATCTACAGTCTGAATAATGCACTGAACAACACTTCATTAATAGAGACAGAATCTTTCCCTTATCAAAGTGAATTTGTAATGAGGCAACAAGCAATTAGCGCATTTTGCACAGCGTCCTGGGTAATGAATCTCTTGAAATATGGACCTATCAAAAGTGATGTCTTTGTCTAGTCTTGCCTCATTGATGGCGGGTTGTTATTGATGGTACACATCAACCGATTTGGAATCAGGGGAACTTGGCGGTTAGAGCATCCGCTGATGAAAATGTACGGCTTCCGGCCAGACCTTGTGCACTCAGTGAAGTGTGAAAGCAAATTGGTCAGCACGATCTTGTGCAATAGTTTGCGGTCTAGAGAGGCACCTTCTGTAATAAAATCTGTCTTCGTAATGTTCTTCAAATAGAGCAGGCTAACCGATAAACCAGATAATCTCCTGCCAACCCGCCTTCCAATATCCCAGCGATATCCAGATATATAGCTTTTAATATGCCTCTCTCTGCAGGGTGGCTTGTAGGATAGTTGCATCCTGGGTTTGCAACATGAGCCAAGAATGAACATTATACATTGGGATATTTGTATTCCGACAATCTCATTACTGTAGCGCCAGCCATATCCATTTGATTGTAGTGTACCTGAGCCACTGATTTAGTTAAACAATGCAGGAGTCACATGTCAACGGTTTGATTTCATCAAACAGCATGCAGTGTCAAGCGTATGATTAAAGTATTAGCGTACATGGTGGGAGATGCGTACTGAGATCAGTGCTAACAAGAAGAAGAGTGACATGTTTCTTTCTCTTCCCTACCCCCCTTTTCCAGAAAAAGTGCATCATAAAAGCACTGGCAGTAGCTCTGAGCTGTAGGAAAGGTTACCTGGTGGTAAATAATTCAAAAGTATGCTGTGCATGTTTAAGTGTGCCAGAAAAAAGAGGAAGCAGCATGTGTATTAGTCTGCACCGGGGAGCTCTGTGGGACTGCTTCAATCAGAAAGAAGAAAATGCTTTTCTTTAGTTTTTTTTTTCTTTTCCCCCTCTCACCTTCTTTGGAATTTGCCTTCACATCCACCCTTACTGCCGCCTTCTCTCATGACAGCCTGCTTTTGCCCTCTGGGCAGAGAGTGAGGGGAGACGGGTGCGTTTGGTGGGGATGGCGCCCCTGTCGCTTCTCCTATCATGTCTTGGGTATCACGGTTCTTGATCTTCATCTCATTGTCAGGTTTATCTATCAAGTCCTTGAAAGCACAGGCTTCTTTTACATAAGCTATGCATTAGGCTGGAACACAGATACTCCAGTTGCAGTGAAATTGGCTACAGAGGGTTCCAGAGAGAAAAAAAAAGAAATTTCAGACCGTGTTGGTCAGGTGCACCAGTGAAAGTGCACTGTTTATCTCAAGTTGCCTTTCGGTATGAAAAAAGAAAGATCACAATTCTCCTTGGTCGCTCAGGGGTCAGCCTGGATTGGTTCCAATCGAGAGCTTGTTTTATTGAAGAACAAAAACTGTTTTCTGAAGATCTTTTTGGAGAGGTTTGAAGATATCATCCTTCATGAAGTGTTGTGGTAAGGAAATCTGGGGATGGATTTAGACAGATCAATGCGCCCCTTTTGAAACGTGTGCTATGGACAGCAAATCCTCGCTTTTATTGAATTGTGAGGACACTGGCAAACGTGTCCAGAAACCATCAGTGAAGTATGGCAAATATAATTGAAATGAGATTTCGAGAATTGACACAGATTTAATTTGTGTTTACCTGTGCAAATTTGCTGTTACAATGCTATTATGCTTCTGCGTGGTCTTCATGGCATTGTTATACGGGTAAGTTGTTCTCCAAGGGTGTTCTCAGTGGTTGCTTACTTGCCTAATTAAAAGTGTCCCATTCCCAATTCACTTTTAAACGATTCTGGTCTATACGTAGCTAATCTTCTTAAGTGTGGGATTGTTAGGGTTTTGAGCAAATTTAGGGTTTGGGCAAATAGAAGTGCTTTAGAAAGCACTACTAATTATCTAAATGCATTCACACGTTAAAAATATATAGTGAACTAGCTGCTCAAACTTGAAATTCCCAAACAACCTAACATTCTAGCCAAAGACCCATGTGTTGTTCATCTTAGAATTTTTTTTAGTTCTATTTCTTTGACTGTCTTAGCTTTTCCTGACTCTGAATTTCTTTCTGTCTAGCCTTGTCTCTAACTTTCACACGATGTCCCCCTCGTGGTTTTCGTATCTTAAGATTTCCACATTTTCATCCTGTTTTGCCATGTGATTGGCAGCTTATATTATCTGTGGATCTTTACCTTTGTGCTTTCTCTAGCTAGGCTTGGGGAAACTTAGAGAGCTTCTGCTATCTTTTCGAGTCTGAGGCCCGCTTCGGGACAGAAGAGCTACAGCTGACATCTTAGGGCTATCTCTCTCGTTTTCTACAATAAATCAGAATCCACCCCCATCACCGAGTTAATTGCTAGTGGACAGAAACATTGCCGAGACCCAATCTCCATTTTGCCCTTCACACCAAGAAAAAATATATCCTGTGTTTTCTAGAATCTTATTGTTATTGATATTTATGCCACAAGCGGTATATGTTGTCACGCATGTAGAAATATATTTGCAAACTGCATTCTGCAGCATACGTGTACATATTGACCCACTTTCAGAAGAGTCTGGTTTGTGGATGTCACAATGGTTGCTTGTACCTTCCAGAAATAGAGAGGCTGTACTAGATATCCTCTTTGGATGCTTGGAAGTTCTATGCTATGTTCACTGTCTTGTTTAGAAGAAGTGCAACTCTTATGGTTGCAGATGTGTTCATCAGAGATTACGTTCTTTATGTAGCATGCCATAGCATGATGATTTGTTTTTAAATGTAAAAAAGGAGGATGTCGAGATATTTATGTGATTAATAGTATAGCATGACATTTTCATGGACGTGGGAGTATGTGGGAAAGCCTATGATATCCAGTAGTGATAATTAGTGGAGAAACAGTCTCAGTGTGCATAATGCTGACCTTAATTACATGTTAGCGAAGTTGCCTTAAGGAAAGCCTAATTTGAATCAAGTAGGTCCCTACATAGAATATTGTTGTGTGTTATGATTGACTATGCAAAACTATCTAACAGGAAGTAGGCCAAATGAGAGTTTGAGTGTTGACAAGCTTATATCTTGCCCTGATAATCATGTTTAAGATGCATTTGATTCTTTTGATGTTGGCGTGACAGTCATCTCTACTTTGATAGGGTGGATTATTGTCATTAATAGTATTAGATGAAACATCTGATTTGATCTATCTTCTAGGCTGATTGAAGATTTGTAGACTGGAAAACATCCTAATCTTTAAGATATTTTGATCTGTTGTGAGTTTTAAGTTATTTACTTTCAGGATGATATTCTTGTGTTTCATTCTCTCAGTACCTGTATCTCAGTTTCTCATTTCTCTCCTTTGGGTTCTAATTATTGTTGGACAAAATCCTTTTTTTTGTGCCACAGTGGTAACGGTGTATTTCTTCTCCCAGGGTAGAGGAATCACAAGACACATTCATTCCCAATCCAGACAAACATAGTCACTGCATCCCATGGTATTCCAGGTCTCCAGTTTGGGAGTTCAGAGTCTTCTTGTTTTTTTTTTTTTTGTTTTTTTTTTGCCAGGTGAATTATTAAAATGCATTGCTGCCAAAGCCCGATGACAAATGCAAATTTTTGCACAAAGAACCAAAAACACCCACGCGGTTGTTGCAGAGCACAAAGGCATATCTTCTGCAATGCCTGTTTTGTTCAATGGGGATTTTGAATAGTTATATCATATTAGTTATTAACATTTTTATTAGTGGTGCTTGCTTTGTGTAAGCCTGTAACCTAAGTATTAAACTTCAGAATGTAACTTGCTCTCAAACTGTAAGGCTTATAAGGTGCTTTGTACAGATGAGTGGTTATTTTTCAGCTGGCAGACAATAAAATTGTGAGCAGAGAGATTTGTGTGGAATTTTGCACAGGAAGCACCACTCAGATTTTCTTCATAAAATGTAAAAATCTAATTTATGATTTTATAATATCTGTAACCAGAGCAGAATGGCTGCTGTGGGAAACTGACAGGAGGGTGATTGCTTAACAAAATCAGTTATTTTGTACCCTGCTAGTAATTTTAAACTCAGCTTCTGTTGAAGACTGTGGCTTCAAATATGTTTCTAGGCACTTTTTTCCTTGCTTATCTTTGCTTCCTCTTGTAAATCGTAGCAGTGTCTGGTCTAATGTTTTCATGTATATGTAGTAATTCAAAGACACTTTTATCCAAAGTGACTTAATGTGAATTCAAGATATGCATTTTCGAAGAACACTGATGTTACTAGCATAATTTAGCCAATGGAATGCTAATCAGGCTAATGTAAACTCAGAGCTGTATTGTAGCTGTATCAGGGTTTAAGAGTTTTTTTTCTCACTTTTTGAATAGTGTATATTCTGGTCTTCATGAAACACTTTTCCAAAATCGTCTGTGGCAGATTTGTTTAATCAGATTATGAAAACATGTATCTAAATGGTAACTGGTGTTATATAAAGCTACTTAGCATTTCAGTTCCTGTGAGAGGGGTGTGTGTGTGTGTGTGTGTGCTGCAGTAGATGGGGAGGGCAACCGAGCTCCAGGTTCCTGAATTAACATCAGGCTTGTTCCGCCGTGCACCCTACAGACAAATGTAATGTCATTTGTCCTTTGTAGGATATTCTGCATTTAGGCGTTCTTCGGAAAGGCTGTGCCTCATACTGGCTGTTTACAAATAATAGTGCCCATGAATTATGCCACATTAATGTTGGAGTATAAATTCTGTAACCCTGAGGATGCAAATTATTTTTTGCTTATGAACTCAATTTTGAAATGTAGTGTCCTTTTGTGATGTGTGAATTACTCATGCTGATAACAGCTTTTTTGATAGGCGCTGTGTTTTAAGGATTTTATTTTGCGTCATATCTTTAAGAATTTTATACTGTAGCAGTTGAGAGATGAGTGTGTCTTGCATTTGGATCTGAAAAGCAGTTCAAGGAGACAAAATGCTGAGTGTAGTTGGGTTTGCTTTGCTGAGACAACTGTTAAACATGTTTTTGCACAACTTAGCATTTCGGGTAAGCAAGTGAACCTCAAACAAACTGCAACTGGTACAAAGATGTGCAAGAGTTTCTCTTGCAGGCATATATTCAACGATTGATTTAGAGAGTGAAGTGGGAGATGTTTTAATTCATCAGATGTCCTTTAAAAGTCAGCGTAAAATACAAAGTGACCCTTTTTACAATTTTGTTAAACGTTTTTGGTCTTATAATGCATTATTCATTAGTGCATGTTATCCAAAGAAGAAGAGTATTTGTCAGTTTAATGTTAATCAAAATATGAAATATTGCTTCACCTCTAAAACATTTTTGATTTTTTAGACAATGCTTACTAGTAGTCAAAAAAGCTATTTAGGCATTGTTTTAGTAAATTTACTTTGATGTCTGAACCCACTTTTTACAACCTAAATAATTCTACATGAAAACAATCAAGTCCATTTTGTTTCTTGTTTATTCTGTTTCACTTGGAAATATGTCATGTAACAGAAGTAAATGGATTATGAATGGTATTTTATGTTGATTTTTACAGAAATTGATTTTAAAGCGTACTTTGTACCTCATTTAGCATCACAAATCTGAAAAGCAGTCTTACCTCAAGCCGATATTGTTTTGTCAAAGTGTTGAAGATTCTCAAACAAACAGAATAATTCCCTGAAAAGCCACATATTACATGTTAATGCAGGAATCAACCTATAAATGGTTTATTTATGGTCGTCTTTTTGAATATTGAACTGGGTTAGAACTTTTTAACATCAAAAACATCACAGTTCTCCGTACGTGCAAAAAAAAAAAAAAAAAGAAAAATGGTTCTTTATAGGCATTGATAGTTCCACAAAGAACGTCATCCATGGAACCTTTCCAATGCAAAAAAGGTTTTTATAATGGATGAAAGGTTATTTAAATTAATAAAATGTTCTTCATATTAAGAAAATTTGTTCTTTTAAAGAAATATTCAATGAAAGGTTCTTTGGTGGACCCAAACTGGGTATTCTATTGCATCACTGCGAATAAATAAATAAATAAATAAATATACGCATGTTTCAATTTTGCTAGTGTGCTGTTATAAATTCAGCAGGCTGTTACTATAGAGTTGTTTGTGAAACACATTGTTCTATAGTCTTGGTGCAGTAGATTTGGTTTGTTTTTCTTAAATTACTCTCATACACTGCTCACACATACTGTACAATCCTTCTTCTCAAATACACTTGAGATGATTTGTTTTAGCCCACTAGACAACTCCCTTCTCAGATCATTCTATTGCTCAGATGAAAGGCCCCTGTCTGTTCTGATTATCTTCAAGCCTGCAAAAAGGGGGTGTGGGGCTGAAAAGGATGGAAAGAGAGTGAGAATGAAAGTGAAAAGAATGAGTAATGCTTCGGAAAGCCTGGAATTAAACTGCTTAATTATGCATCCTCCATACATTAATCTTTCATGATTTGGGAACTAACATTGTCAATTATACAACCATCCAAACACTGGAAAAAACTGGAATATAAGAGAAACCTGGAAAAAGATATGAATGGCAAAATGACAGAATACACATCCTGAGGAAGACGATAAGCTGGAGGATTTTCATATTCTTTTCTATCTTCATTGTTATTGCTCTTATTGTTGTCAAACGACTTCCTTCCTCTGACGTTCTCGTTCTGTCGCTCTCTCTCCACATTGTCATTAACAGTGTAATGGCACATGATGTTTTAGGCTGTTTGCTGGCTATAATTACCTGATGAAATGTTAATGTGCAGTGCAGAAGGCGTAGCAGGGAATAGAGTAAACTAAATAGGCTAAAGAGATCTCTGAGCATGATCTACTGAAGTGCAACAGTGGGAAACAAGTAAATTCAGGTGTGAATGTGTGTGTGTTTGCTGCTCATTGGGTTTGGTTGCCTTGATCTTTACATTAACCACCCTGCTAGGCAAGCTACTGTATGTGATCACCTTGCTAGGCATATATACCACATCCATGATGCGAGTCTCCCATTCCACCACATCCCAAAGCTGCTCTATTGGATTGAGATCTGGTGACTGTGGAAGCCATTTGAGTACAGTGAACTCATTGTCATGTTCAAGAAACCAATCTGAGATGATTTCAGTTTTGTGACACAGTGCATTATCCTGCTGTAAGTAGTCATCAGAAGATGGGAACACTTGTTGAGACAAGGCAGGATGGATCCATGCTTTCATGATCTTTTAGCCAAATTCTGACCCTACCATCTGAATGTCGCAGCAGAAACCAAGACTCATCAGACCAGGCAATGTTCTTTCAATATTCTGTTGTGCAATTTTGGTGTGCCTGTGCAAATTTTAGACTCTGTTTCCTGTTCTAAGCTGACAGGAGCGGCACCCAGTTTTTGAAATACTCAGACCAGCCCGTCTGGCACCAACAACCATTCCACGTTCAAAGTCACTTAAATCTCCCTTCTTCCCCATTCTGATACTCGGTTGAACTTGAGGAAACAAGCATGCAGAGTTAATATTGACTACTATATTGTGACGAGTGGGGCGGGGCCGAGAGACGTGGGCATGAGGAGTGAGGCCAGGTGTAGTGATTGGAGATGCACTGCACCTGCGCCCCACCGCCGGTCTCGAGTCCCACGTAGGAGATGGAAGGATATAAAACTGGAGCGACGACCGTGAAGGAAGAGAGAGGACCAGGCCTGGGCCATATTTAATGTTTTGGTTTTAATTTATGCGCACCAGTCATCCGTGAGGGGTTGGTGCACTGTTTTGTGTTTATTTTGAATATTAAAATGATGTTTTGATTGTGCGCCGGTTCCCGCCTCCTCCTTCCCGATGAGTATGGAGATTTTATCATTACATATATATCTAGGGTGTTTTATTTATTTATATCTGTCTATCTGGATAACATCTCAACGTTATCAGACATTGCCCCAAAACTCCTAATTTGAATTCATGAGATCTTTAAGAAGTCATTTCATTCACACCAGTGTAGAAGAAGTCCTTATGCTTGACATTTGTGAGCTTGCAAATCTCAGCAGCTCACAGTGTCATCTGCAGATCGAGTCCATGAAGTTTACACTCAATAAGACACCACAAATGGCAGGGTAAACAATTCCTGAAATCTGGACTTCATTTGACGGACTTCATCATTGCGGCCTCCTCCCAAGATACCCACAGTGCCTCTTGGAGATGGGCTCCATGTTGACCCCGTGTCAAGTCCCCTATGTAAAAGGGCTTTCTGTCCATTCTGCCAGGGCAGCGTGGGGTTTTACAGTACGTCTGTTTCTGGACTGTTCCGGAACAAAGACACTGACTGGGGCCAGGACCTGCCGCCGCTTCTCTGAAATCGTGCCACAAGCAAACATACACAATCACATAACCACACACCATTGAACACACCCTCAGACAAATACACAGGATGACGGTGGCTCTCTTGGGGCCCTTTTGGCCCGGCACACAACGGTTCCCAACAATAGCCTTCAGCAGATGCCCACGGTCCAGAGCCAAACAGATGGGAGGACCGGAGTGGATTTGGACGGGTGAAACAGTCACCCGCAGTGCCAGCTTAAGACCCGAGGCTGTCAGAGGAGTGTATGGAGATAAATGAACATGGTGGGGGGCAAAACAGAGGTCAGTGCCAAGGTCCAGGAACAGCTTGCAGAGGGACAGGCTTTAAAGAGGCAAGGTGCTCGCAGAGGAAACCAGGGGCGAACTGGATGCCCACCAAGACTAATCCTCCACCTGAGGGAAGGGAGATGGTTGTGCCTGAGGCAAGAGAAAACATGAGTGGATGACATGCTGGAAAATTAGACTTGGAGGCGTTTATGGATGCATGAGAAAATATGAACTACTGAAAAGAAGCAATACTTACAATGTATGAGCTGGATAACTAGCCTTGATCTTTATATTGTCCATCCCACTGTGAGAGGAACGTGACTTGCCGTACAAACACCTGCCATCTTACATAGACTGTTATAATGATGTCACAAAGGTCAATGAATTCACTGAATATATGCAGTGTGTGTTCTTAAAGATCCCATGAATTGTTTAGGCCGTGCAATACAGTCAAACTCTTGGCTCTCAGATGTATAATCATTTTTTTTATTTTAAAATGCATTTTTAGTGATTTTGTATAAACCTTTCGAGACCTACCATGAGCTTTGAGGTTTCTTTATTAAGCCAATACATAGTTTTGTTAAAGCAGTATCACATTTTTACAGATATATATATTTTTTGAAGCGTTTAGAATTCAGATGTACTGTGGTTATTTGGGTCTTTTGTCCAGTGTATACATGCATCAATACATAAGGTCATGTGTTCGATTCCAAGGTATAATAGCAGTTTAGAACTTTATATAAATACACATTTATGCATGTGGCGGATACTTGTATCATATTCAATCGTGTTTGATTCCCAAAAACATGATAAATAAAATCTCCTGTAAAATGTGTAACTCACAGGCTTTCATGAATCATTGCTTGCTTAAATGCAGTTGATTGCTATATAATGTTGAACAGCCTTGTTTTATGATTTGTACAAACCATAATGGTTGATGATTGCAGGAAGACGTTTCCATTGGTGTACGCTGATCTCTGTTGCGGTGTGTGTGTGTGTTCTCACATGGCCAGAATCAGCTGAAGTGAGCAGGTCAGGGATTGTTCCCCTTGAAATGCTCCCAGGATGCTGACTCCATCAGACCTGTGATTAGCTTTCTTCTGGCAATGAGAGGTAATCTAAGGCGGCCTGACTGCTACACACAAGCAAAAAACACACACTCATATAGATACATTTATGCCAAGTCCCACACTTTCCTACATTAATATTCAACACTTGAACACAAATACATGCTAGTAGACACACACTTAATGACACTTTTTCAATTATAGGCTGTACTTAACGTGCATGCACACTTACCCCCAGACTCGTGTCCAGGATGGCATAATGACTCTGAAAGTGCTACTGGAAAGTGCTAGTGGACGCTAGTGCTAGTGGTGCTTATGGAGAGTTATTTAAGAGCCGGCTGAGTGGATGAGACCAGGGTCGCAGGGAGACCTAGAAGGGTGTCCGTTATTAAACAGAAGGACTCTATAGAGAGGGGAGATGGAAGTTGCGGTGTGACATCACATCACTCAGGAAGACTGAGAGAAAGAGAGATAGAAAGACCGGAAAGAAAGGGTGGGGGGAGGTTATATGTAAAAGTTTAATGAATTCCTTATGGCACAGCAGATCAGTACTGGATCCTCTGCCCTCTCCAGCTGCCTTAAGCAAATGCTTCAAATCTTCTTCTGCCAGTCAAAGAAGAGAAATCCATTTCGGTCTTCTGATTAGCTAAAATAAATGATCAGAGCCTTAGTGGTTGGTATGTGTGTCCCTTTACCACATAATTTTTCTTGAATTGAGTTTAATAATTAGTACATTTCCTGTCCGCATATTCCCATACTTATCTCATGTTTTATTTTGTATTTTTTTGTATTCATACATTAATACAGTTATACACAGATATGTATATACATTCATCAAACAAACACTACGTGTAGTTTGACGTGAAAGGAATCTTTTCAGGTTGTGAAAAGCATAAATTGCCTGTTTAATTTATTTGTTATGAACATAGTAAAGCATGTTTCAGCGAAGGTCGTGTAGTTCAGGGTCTGAGCATGGTTGATTCTGAATCTACCTTTCACAACTAAAACTATTTAAACATAACATTCTTGAACACAGCTTGTCATTCAGTCATCGTCAAAAACTGCACACCCAGGGTGTCTTTGTATGCCACTCGCCCATGCAGAGGGCTTACCTGGAATTGAATTTGTCCTGTGTGAAGCTCAAATCACTCTCCCCAGCTAGCTCTTGTCTCACATATCTGCCTGGACATTAGGCATAATGAAAGCCAAACGTCACCTGTCAGGGAGAGTTGGAAATGGCGCAGATCAACTGATCCTGCCTCCCTGTTAAATGTTGTCACACTTCACACTTCATTACAGCTTTGAAGCGGAACCTGCTGCATGCTGAATGTAAATGTAGTGCACTCAGACTGATACGCTGCAGCTATCCTGACAGAGACGAGGAAGCAGGCAGATGCTGAGCAGGGATCATTAGGGACCGGGCTGAACTCATGATGCCTCATGTCACTTCAGGAAGAAACACCTTTAGAATGCTAACTATTTTTTATTAGTATTTTTTTTTTTAATACTTGATGTATAACAGTTAACAATGAATTTCCAAACAAGCTAGATTTCATTTTCCTGAAAATGACAGTAATATTATAGAGCAGGTAATATGGTTTTGTAAAGTGTCCTGATATTGTGTTGGAGTCCGCTACAACAGATTTAAATCCATCTAAGATGTCATTTTCTCAGAATATATATTTATTATTAGGGTCATTTGCCAGTGCTTTCTAAATGATTTGTTCCAAGAAAGTTCAGAGCAAACCCTTCCCTTCCATAAGCCTACTCTGCTCTGATTGGTCAGCTGGCCAAGCCTGTTGTGACTGGCACAGAGAGGAGTCCTTGAGCCAGTTAGCCAGTGCTACCATTGAAGCAGCAGTGGTGGACAGTAACGGAGTAGCTTTACTCCGTTACTGTAGCCTACTTAAGTACACTTTTCAAGTATCTGTACTTTACTGGAGTAGTTTTATTTTGAGTAACTTTTACTTTTACTTCACTACATTCCAAAGCATAAGATCGTACTTTTAACTTCACTACATTTCATAAAACCTATCGTTACTCCCTATAATATATCACGTACACAGAAGCGGTGTCTGATTCATTATGAACGAACTGAGTCTTTTCAAAATAAACTTTAATCGGATCGCGAATCGCACCAAATGATTCGTTTACGAATTAGAATGATCCGATTGCAGCTGTTCTGGAGTCGACCACTCAATGATTCAAATGAACCATTTAGTGTGAGTCTCCAGAAGTAAGAACCGGCAGATCTTGTGAGCGTGCGTGCTTCTGATGTTGATATGTTAATAAAACTGTTAATATTACGGTAGCGGGGAATTTGGACATGCATGAGTTATTTTATTTAATCTGTGTTAGTTTAAGGTTATTTTATTTTATTTTTTAACCTAAAACACAGAGACGCTGATTGCTGTGTCTGCAGTGTTAATTTCGTTGACTAAATATTTTCGTCATTATTTTCGTCACGAATATATTTTTGCGGACGAAAACGAAACGAAAACTAAAAAAGAAGGCACTGATGAAGACTAAAACTATGACTAAATTGATTGACATTATCGTCAACGAATAAAGGACGAGACGAAAATAGACTGTGACGAAAATCAAATCAGCAGACGGGAGAGATGCGAGGAATGAACAAAAGAACCTGCAAAACGGAACAGGCCAGACTGCATGAGAGAAGAGAACCAATCCGAGCCTGACTTATTGAGACATGAAGCGAAGGTTTTCAGTTTTTAAATGAGCTCCCGGGAAGTCGGCATTCGAAGATGTGATGTCTAAAAAAGCGACAAAATGTCCACAGCTCACTTCACGTTTGACGACGAACAAAACAAAACAAAGCGTAAAGCATCATTCTTGGCAAGAACACAACCAATTTGAAAAGACATTTACAGACGAGCCACCGGGACATTTTCTCAAATGTAATTTCACAACGATGTTCTTTTGTTTATTGAGCTAAGCAAAACTGGAAAACTGCAGTGCTTAAATGTTGTAGCATAAATATTACGAACTGAAAAGTACTGTAAAATAGCCCCTTTTTCAATTTAGATGAGAGCACAATACTAATACGTAATATTATGATACATACATTTGATTAATACTAATGTTTAGTATATGATATAATGTTCTACTTGTTGACAATATCACAAATATTTCTATATTAGTCATGTGAAACGTGAATGTTCACATCCTATCATTATACATACTAATCTAGCAATATTGTAGTATTTACAATATTGCTAGACAAATGAATACCTTATAAAATCTTACTTTTTTTATCCACCCAACTTAAAATTAAATATTTACTTTAAATGTATGCACTTATTGTTCAGCTCAGCTGTAAGCTTTAAGGTCCTGGACCTAACTTTATTTTTCTTTTATTGATGGTCAATTGGCAGCTAGTTATTGTTTACATAATCATGACAGTGTTTGTTGCTGCATAAAAGCTTTTGAATGGAAATAAAGACACAGTTGTGTTGAAATAAAGTTGAATTTGTGTTTTATATATTTTGGTTAAGTTTGTTTCCTATACCAGCTGTAAAAAATTGTCTAGTAAGTCTGTTATTGATTTTAGTCTTATTCTAGTCGACTAAAATACCAAGCAATTTTAGTAGACTAAAATAAGACTAAAATTAAAACAAATCAGATGACTAAAACTTGACTAAAACTAAAAAGAATTATAGTCAAAAGACTAAGACTAAAACTAAATTAAAATTTCGTGTCAAAATTAACACTGTGTGTCTGCATCATTTGCACTGGAGCATTTAAATAGGTACTCTTTACAGCGAATTTAGTTCCCAAACAATTGAAAATTTTGACCTAAATATGATTTTCAGTTACAATAATTAATCCTAAATTTCGACATTAAAATGCTACCATGACATCTGTTTTTATATTGTGTGTCAACAATAACGTTATACATATATTGTTTGGATTAACTAGACGAGTAACGTTAGACAGACATGAATGTTTATACATAACCGTACTGAAAATAAGTAAATATTGTAGCTGATGCTAAATGTCTAGCTAACAAGCTTGCTGGTGCTAACTTGAGGTAATTTTTATAAATAATGTCCAAATATTTTTATTCAACCACCTAGGCTATATATATATATATATATATATATATATATTACATCTAGGGACAAAAGAAAGGATGTGATGTTCAGAACATGGTAACTACAGTAATTATCAAAGAGGGGAAGAGATGCACCCCGTTTGGCCAGGGGTGTTTTTACACCACAGACAAGGTTTGAGAAGGAAAAAATCATTATGAAAATATAATTACATTTTCCTTAAAATGTTCTTCCTAACTTCAGGCCTAATTATCATGTCATTTATAACTGTGATGTTCTGTAAAACCACAAACTTTAAAACACTTTAAAACAAAAGTCCATATCAACAATACAAATATATCTTGACTCCATATAGTGGTTATTTTGGAAAAAATCCCAGGTATTTTGAGCAGTAGGATTATAAAATAAATAAATAAATGTGCTAATTTAAAATTAAATTAGCCTATATAAAATTGCAAACATCTATCTTTCAGTTTTTACTTAAGTACATAACAAATTGAGTACATTTGTACTTTCACTTGAGTAAAATTGAAAAAGGAGTACTTTTACTTTTACTGGAGTAATATTTTATTATACGTATCTGTACTTTTACTCAAGTTTATTTATTTAATTTTAACTTTTTATTAATCAAAGAATCCTGAAAAAAGTATCACATATTCCAAAATAATATTTGGTAGCACAACTATTAATAGTTCTAAAAATAAATCATCATATTTTCATAATTTCTAAAGATCATGTGACACTGAAGACTGGAGGAATGATGCTGAAAATACAGCTGCACATCACAGAAATAGATTATATTTTAAAGGATATTAAAATAGAAACCATTATTTCATATATTTTATTTTGATAATTTAGAATTGTTCATTGAACAATAATAAATGAAGTAGGCTACCTGAAGCTGACAATGAAGTAAATGTATAATAATTAGCAAAGATGATTAATTTAGCGCTGTAAACGCGCGTGTGAGGGGCGGACACGCGCCGCGGAGCGTCAGATGCAGGTGAGGACCAAACACAGCAGAATGGTAGGAAACTTCAGTCCTCTTATTATTTCTCTTTTACTATAGCGATTTATTTTTAGATACGTGATCTGAGTCTTTCATAGATTTGTAGAGCTATTAGAGTATAGAGTTATTCAGGCATGTACTGGCCATCGGGACTACCGGGAGATTCCCGGTGGGCCGCGGTCTGGTTGGGCCTGTGCCTTATGTATTTTGTTTTTAAATCATTAATAATCGCAAATATGTTCGTTATTATATTGTTGTATGGTACAATTCCGGCCTTTTGTGTCTCTCTCGTGAAGCAGTATGATGTTTTTTTTTTTTTTTTTTTTTAAGGTTAGTAACAATAATTTATTTAAAACATTACAAAAAGCAGTATAAAGAACAGATAAAACGACGCGTGCGCATGATGCTGATGCGAGCTGCGAGGCGTGACGTGTTCACTGCTCATTGGCCAATCAGAATGAAGTTCTAGCCTTGAAAAGCGGCCCATTACAACAATTACATTACAACAACAAAATTAAATACTTTAAATAATAAAATATCTAAGCGTAAAGGAGGGGCCGAACGTTGAGAGAGAGAAAACGACAAGAACTTGAGGCAGATGCCAAATGTGTCAAGATAAATAAATTATTTGCTGGAAGGCAAAGAGCTATAGACTCAGTGATCTATATAAATTACTTTTAAAATTCTCAGCTCTCAGGTTCTGTCCATTTTATTACAAAATTCAGACAATACCGTTTTGGCGTAAAAAAAAAATGTGACGTGACAGATCGCTTTAGCGCCCAGTTCAAGTAAACCGATCATCTGTTACTTTCTGTTTAAGGATACAGTACAACTTACAGAAATGTATATATGCCTCATAAATAATATCGATCAATCAGTCATCAGTCAAAACATCAGGAGAACAATTATTTCACAGAATGTTACATTTACCTCAAGAAAGCCATTTAAAGACCATAGCAAGGTTAGCTGAGATTGAAAAATAGCCATAAGAAAGGAGTATTTTGCTAAATATGTGCACTATAGTACATATTTATTATATTTTTTTTACCTGTCATTAAATAATTGTTATTATAATGAAAACTGCATTACATTTAATTATTTTTAACATTTAATAATACAAGCTGATGCTCTATGTCTCTGTATATTTACAGCATTTATGGGAGATATATTTTTTCAATTTGTAATCAATTGAGAAAAAAATCTCTTAAAGTGCCAGGCAGAAGCCTTATACCTGCTGTCGGTCTGTGTCATTAATGTGAACAAAAGACAAAGAGAAATAACTCACTGCTCTTGAATAACAGCTTTAACAAGGATATATGTGTGTGTGTTAAGTGAAGTATTTTATATTTGGATATGTAATATCTGTACCTGAAAACGGTGCTATTTATTATATTTTTTTCTTATTTTATTACTGACTGTTACCTTGTCTTCATTAATGTTTGAACTTAATAGTTAGTGTTTATTGTGGTATTGAAATTGTGAAATGAGATTGCAGCTTATTTACAAAGAAAACAATAGCAATTTTATTTGTATGTTTTTATTTTAAGCAGGGCAAGTACAGTTTTGAACCCTAGCATTGAGCTGTGCATTTGAACATATCAGCCAGTCTACTTCAAGAATTTCTAAAGGCCTTTGATTATGTTAAGAAATTTTTTTAAATAAATCACTACACAACGTTCTTTGTCTTAATTACTCTTTTATTTTATTGTAGATCAATGGTCTTTATAAAACATTTAGTGTAGATCAGTGGTCTTAATACTAGCCTACTATAAGCAGACAACAGGTCAGAGGTAATATGTGTAATATAATTAATTAATTAAAAAAGTGTTATGTTGCTGCACTATTAGATTAATAAGAAGCACATCAATTAAGACCTTTAGATATTTAAAATAAAGCCTGATAAAATCATTTGCATTTTCTTTGTTTATTATTTTAATATTTTTTTTCTTGGTTTTGATAGTAATACATTCTAATCAGTAATTTTACATGCAGATAAATGTATGTATAGACGTGTAGTGTGTGTGTGTGTGTGCGTGCGCACGCGCACATGTTTACGTGAATAGTGGGCCGGTCTGGATGAAGTCCAGGGCTGATTTTTTGTCCCAGTCCAGCCCTGGAGTTATTAGAGAAATTGTTTACATTCCTTGGTCGAAGTTTTCAGATCGGGACTTCGGAGCCTGTTCGCGACTCGGTTGATTCAGATCGGCACTTCGGACCCTGTTCGCGACTCGGTTGATTCAGATCGGCACTTCGGAGCCTGTTCGTGACTCGGTTGATTCAGATCGGGACTTCGGAGCCTGTTCGCGACTCGGTTGATTCAGATCGGTACTTCGGAGACTGTTCGCGACTCGGTTGATTCAGATCGGGACTTCGTAGCCTGTTCGCGACTCGGTTGATTCAGATCGCCACTTCGGAGCATGTTCGTGACTCGGTTGATTCAGATCGAGACTTCGGAACCTGTGCGCGACTCGGTTGATTCAGATCGGGACTTCGGAGCCTGTTCGCGACTCGGTTGATTCAGATCGCCACTTCGGAGCATGTTCGCGACTCGGTTGATTCAGATCGCCACTTCGGAGCATGTTCGCGACTCGGTTGATTCAGATCGGCACTTCGAAGTCTGTTCGCGACTCGGTTGATTCAGATCGGGACTTCGGAGCCTGTTCGCGACTCGGTTGATTCAGATCGGGACTTCGGAGCATGTTTGAGATTTATTTAAATTCAGATCTGGACATCGAAGCAGGAAGTGTTTGTCAAACAGTTAATTGGTGATAAATGAATATTTGGACTTAAGGCTTTTTTTTACCTGTCGATTCAGCATGTACATGGACCCACACACAAAGGTGTACACACTCTAGACTTAATCATCAGTAGAGCTCTAAACTTTTCATCCATTGTTATTAAGGACGTTATTCATAACCGTACTGAAAATAAGTAAATTGTTAGCTGATGCTAACTGTCTGGCTAACAAGCTTGCTGGTGCTAACTTGAGGTAATTTTTATAAATAATGTCCAAATATTTTTATTCAACCACCTATATATATATATATATATATATATATATATATATATATATATATATATATATATATATATATATATATATTACATCTGGTTAGAAAAGAAAGGATGTGATGTTCAGAACATGGTTACTACAGTAATTATCAAAGAGGGGAAGAGATGCACCCCGTTTGGCCAGGGGTGTTTTTACACCCCAGACGAGGTTTGAGAAGGAAAAAATCATTATGAAAATATAATTATATTTTCCTTAAAATCTTCAGGCCTTATTATCATGTCATATATCTGTGATGTTCTGTAAAACAACAAACTTTAAAATACTTTGTTCTTACTGGTGAAAATCGGATGGTCATCTCTGAGTTTTCTCTCAGGTACATCACAGTGTAAGCTTCACAGTGAACATTACTCTCGTCAGCGTAGTCCATATCAACAACAAAAATATATCTTGACTCCATATAGTGGTTATTTTGGAAAAAATCCCAGGTATTTTGAGCAGTAGGATTATAAATATATATATATATATATATATATATATATATATATATATATATATATATATATATATATATATATATATATATATATATATATATATATATATATAATGTGCTGATTTAAAATTAAATTAGCCTATATAAAATTGCAAACATCTATCTTTCAGTACTTTTTTACTTAAGTACATAAAAATTTAGTACTTTTGTACTTTTACTTGAGTAAAATTGAAAAAGGAGTACTTTTACTTTTACTGGAGTACTATTTTATTATACGTATCTGTACTTTTACTCAACTACTTGATTTGTGTACTTCGTCCACCATCGACAAGCAGTTAGTATTAGTAAAGTATTAGTAAATAAATACTGTTAGTATTTTGTTGGCAGGCGGGGATTATGCAAATGTGTTACTCAGTGACGTATACCGGTATAGTGTCATCATTTAGTCACCCTCAAGTTGTTTTGAACCTATAACTTTTCTTCTGTTGAACACAAAAGAAGATATTTTGAAGAGTGTTGGTAGCCAGACCTTTGCTAGTAGCCATTGACTTCCATGGTATGGTACAAAAAGTAAAAGAAAATGGAAGTAAATGTCTACTGGCAACTGTTTATAATTTTTTTAAATGGAACTCAAATAGTGTTCGAAACTGTTTAATATTCCAAGTTTTTTTTTTTTTTTTTAAATGGATCTTTTCAATAAATAATGCGGTTCACAAATCCATTCTGAATGATTCATTGATGAATCAGAACATTCATGATGAGACATGTAGGCTGCTTTTATAAATGTTTTATGATTTTTGCATACTTTCTGATGAATACTTTAGTCTCATTGTAATTGCATGGACAATAATATTTAAAAAATTCTCCTTTTGTGTTCAACAGATGAGAGAAAGACATACATAATATGGAACAACATTGTACTGTACGTGTTTTTTGGTTGTGAACTATTCCTTTAAACCAGTTTGATTTTAGATATCATTCTAGGCGTTTTGCTGACAATAATTAAGGTCAGAGGACAGACATCTTGCATCATAAAATAAATCAGTTCTATAATAAATTCATGTCAGTAGTTCTGTGTTCAAAGCTTTGAGTTCATCGTGTCTGCTTCATGACATTACAGAAATCTATTCAGACTCTTGTCTGGCTGAAACGGCACTGTAAGCTCAAATATGCCATTTAACAGGGAGCTATGATGTTTCTGATGAGATGCGTTAAAACTTTTTGGCACGGTAATGAGGTCATGCTTTTGTTTTCATGACATGGGTGACAGTTTTTTATTCATCTGTAATTGCCTCTCAGAAGTGTTGGAAATGGAGGGAATGATTAGTTGATGAGGAAAAACGACTGAGAAATTTGGGGACTTGCATTAAGCTCTGTGCTGTGTAAAGCCTATTCTGCATAACTTTTTCTTATATCTGTGAAAAAAGCAATTATGCAAAAAATGTTTTGAATATCAAGAAGAATACACGCCAAGATACAGTAATTTAATTCCAACCTCTAAAAGTAGGATTGTAATAATACCTTTGTGTAATGAAACATCACTATTGCTATTGGGGTTAAAAAATGTCTAACCTGAACAATTAAACTCAAAGCACCTAAGCAACAGCATAGCAACATGCTATAAATCAATCAGAACAATTTAGCAGGTTGCCATGTCCATGCCAGGCTGATGCTAGTATGCTGTTGCTAAAAACACTTGGGTTTTTTATTTGTGGTCTGATCTGGGCTCTGTTATGGATGGGTTTGTGGAGCGCGGACTCGTGATGATTAAATGCAATCATGGCTAAGTTCCAGCGAGCCCCAGAGACTGAGAGTCTGTTGCAATCATGCCGCGTTGCTCTGCTATCAGCTGGTGTCATCTGCTGATGACCTTGTCAGAAAGATTGTTGAAGTGAGCCTGAATAGGTCAATTTTTTTGAGCACTCCGAGCAATTTAGTTTACTTAGCTGTACGCTTCCACATCACTACATGCCAAGAAGCAGTGTCCCAGTTTTAAGGGATTTTTTTTTTTATATATATATATATATATTTATGTGAAATATGCCCTTACCAGTGGAACTAAACATTCCCTGTGGGTGCATTTCCCTTTTGAGCGGCTCGTGCAAAACAACATCAACAAGAAAAGTAGGTATGTGGAAAGAAACGCAGCCAGCAGTGCTTTCCTTTGATTTAGAGTTCCAAAAATATTTGTGGCAGCCTATTTTTATTTGTATGTTTTTAAATGAAGGTTGTATGTTTATTTATTTATTTGCTTATTTATTCACGTCTTTTTGTTCTTAATCCAGACAGTTGATTGCTATCTGGAGTCGTTATCTTTTCATTCATCCAAATAACCTGAATTAATTGAAGATTTATTCATAATCTAGCTGCAGAAATGTATTGGAATACTTCATTATAATCATTTCATCTGGAATGTTTGTTTATTTATTTATTTGTATTTATTTATCTCCCAACAAACCCACATATCATTAGCCTCTTCTGGAAGACTAGATGAGTAGATGTTCTCAGCGGGCTAATCCTGCTCTCATATTCTTGATCCTTCTCATTCACAGTGTTTTGAGTAGCTTGCCTGCCACCCCACCCTCATCAAGCTCATATTACCCCATCCGTGTGTGTGTGTGTGTGTGTGGTGGTGGTTTGAGTGTGTCGAATGGTATTAGCTCACTCTGGAGCCGCACATTGGCTGAGAGATTAGAGCCAAATGGAGCTGTGCTGGGAGGAAGGTGATAGTTAGATTAGCCTTTAGGCTGGATTGGAGGAGGGATGTCTGCCTTTCAGAGGGGCCTGTCTACACAAGACCAGCATGTAGGACCGGACCTCTTCCTGAGCCTGGAGAGCCCCGTTAGAGCCAGATACAGCTGAAGGCAGAAGCATGCTGCACATTTTCTGATTTTGGTTCCAAAGCAAATATTGAGGGTGGTAGTTTTGGCTATGCTGGCTGAATTTTGTTGGCAAAGAAATAATTGAATGTTGGAATAGTTGAGTTTAGCCTTTTATGTATGTATGCATGCACTGTAGGTACTTATTTACTTGCTGCAAAATAGAATATTAACCAAATTATTTAAAATAGCAGAATTCAATTTCTCAGGCAAATGTATTTTTATCTAATGCCATTTTCATGTTTAATATATTCACTAATACAATATATTCAAAATTAAGAGAGCTGAATATATTTTGTAACATGCATATTTTATTTTAGTTTTAGTATGGGGTCATAAATACTGAAAATGAAATGTATTTATTTATATAATTCATAAGGGTCGGTTTCTCAAAATTGCCTTTATATTGTTCTTAGCCATGCACATTACTAATAAAAAATTAAGTTTTGGTATAATTTACTATATATATATATATATATATATATATATATATATATATATATATATATATATATATATATATATATATATATATATATATATATATATATTTTTTTTTTTTTTTTTTTTTTTTTTTTTTTTGCTATTGCTACAAATATACCCAATCAACATGGTTTTGTGGTCCAGGGTCACATGTACAGTATATATGTATGTATTAGTGTTCTTTCTTTTTTTTTAGTTTTTATATCATTTCCGAATCCTCTTTCACCATCGTATCTTTTATTTCCTGTCCTCTCTTCTATCTCCATCATTGAAAGTGGCAACAAGGCTGAAATGACTCAACAGCATGTTTGATAGATCATATCAGAGATCTTCTTTCTTTTCCTAGAGTTTTTTTCTGAATGGTGACTGACAAAATCTTTTCATAAGACTCCAAAGAACACCATCGTGGAAAGATTTTGTCACGGTTTCGTAAATGCTTTCTGAACTCAAATAGCAATTACAGCACAGATGGAGTGGTCTTCACTTTTATGGACAATCATGGAGACAAATAGCTATTGATTTTAAAAAGGTGATTTTAAGGAAATTCTGCAGTGACAGCCAAAAGAACAGTGGGAGTTCAAACGCAAAATATATTATAAAGCCCCAAGCTGTGTTTTATTGCAATAGCTCAGGCGTCAATGTCATTATTTCCAAAGTTTTTAGTTCAGATCCCTTAATGAGTTTTTAATGAGCATTGTTATAACTCTAGTAGCCTTCAAAAAGTTTTTTTTTTCTTCTCCTCACCAAGAAGTATTTTACTGAGATTTATTTAACAATTAAGAAGTTAAAAGGAGAAAATGCAAAAAAAATTTCTGGAGGCCAATCAAAGATATTCATGTGTTGTCATTAGTTGTGAAGGGAATGTAGGACTGTATCTTCCTGATCTTTTCATCTGGTTCCATGGACTTAATCAAAAATCATGTTAATGTTGAGTGTGTAGCATGCATTAATTCTGCCAAGCACCCTCTCTTATTCCCTGATGTTCTCCCTTAATTCAGACGGTGTCTAATCATTCATTTACTTTAGCTTTAATAGAGTTAACGCTTCAGCTTAAAGGTTATTTTCAGAGCTGTAAAGAATCAACTTAAATGTGAATGAAGTCATCTAATGTCATGAAAGAAATGGATGGTTCTGCTCTTTCATAACCTTTCGTTTAGTTCGCCTCTCTGGTATCAGCAAGTTAATGAGAACATTTGTCAGGCAGATGTCTGGGTGTGTTGAGGTTATAGTTCACTCAAAAATGAGGAACAGTGGAACACAATTGTTATTATTATTATTATTATTATTATTATTATTATTATTATTATTATTATTATTATTTTATCTATTTTTTATTTAAAAGGTTTTGGTAGCTAATATTAACATATCCCAGATTACTGTAATGTCAGTAAGAGCTGTAAAATCCTTCTTGAATAAAACTAAAATGCAATTACACTAATTAACCAACAGCTATTTACATCTAAAGCATTAAGCAGACACACATATCCAAAGTGACCTTCAAACAGTGCTTTAGTTTGTGTGTGCTTTTTAAAACTGGCAATAACAAACAGCGAAATCCCACTAAGTATTGAAGACATCTGCTACACCAGTAATGAAAGCATTACAACACAATATGCATTTGTTACATTTTCAGTGAAAATGACATTAAATTATGAGTCCTGACCATATTCTGAAAGAACTACACCAGACAAATCTAGCTGTGATTATTTCACTTAATCACAACTAGCACACTTTGTATTTGTAATGAAATTAGGAAATTAATACATATTTAAATAAAGTTTAAAAACTTTTGTTTATTTTTGTTTTGCTTGTGTTTGTGGTTTTCTTTTGTTTTGGTTTCATGTAAATACGCAACATGCACACTATACCGTTTAATTTCACGGCTATTTTTATGCAAATAGGTCACATACGGTACACTACAAAGTTTAAAATATTGGCTGTTTTATATATATATATATATATATATATATATATATATATATATATTATTTTTTATTTTAAAACAAGCTATAAGTGTCCAAAATTGTGGTGTGACTTGTTAGTCTTACTTAGATTTATGTGTGAACAGAACCATATTTACTTCATAAATTGCAGAACAGGCACCTGTATTGTCCTGTCACGTATACATTGCTGCGGCGGTAAGGCCCAGATAGGCTGGCCACCTACTGTATGTTGCCTGCCAGCCAGGTGTGTTTAGGAGAAGTCAGATTATCAAGTTTCAAGCCTGAGTTTTGATCAGTCTGTCATTGACTTCAGAGGCGAGAGATGCATGGTGTAAAATGTGTTTCTACTGTCATCCGTCCTGCTGGCAGATCAGCTCTGCTCTGACTGATGTTTGTGAAATCCATTGATGTGGCAGAGCTCAAGGTCTCTTTTTCTGTTCGCTTTTAGAAGCATCCAGATTTTGTGCTGGCCTTGTCCGTTTTATAAGGCGCCCTTCATTTGTAATCGTAAGGACCTGTACCAATTTCTTTGCTAAATCTTGCCATGTGATAGAACTTGCAGACAGTCTCTTTTTCTCTTTAATACACCTTCCCATTTTATTGTGTTTTTATGCAGATTTGTAATAACCTCTATCACAGTGTATGAATATTTCAATCCACATTAAACTGCTATTAGAGTTTTATTACTTACTAAAATGGTACGCACATCCATCTTAGATACAAGTGTAGTGGTTTAAAGATGAATATGCAAAAAAAGTAATCCCTGAAATAGGTTTAAGATAGCACCGGGTTCATTAGTCATAAAGTTCACCATAAAAAAAGGGTCAGGTTAATAAATTGCCTGAGGTTACATTCTACCTGTGTTTTCTGTGTCTACCATTTGTGGGAATCTCAGTAGAAGGAGAAAGTCAGTAGATTTTACATATGAAACAGGTATGTCATTAAATTGTGTGAATTTGTTAGAATATTTCCCTTCATGCCTCATTTCTAATCTACAGGCACTGAAAACAAAAAAGCTTTTGAGAAGCTGAAGCTTTTGACTCTTTGTTCTGAGAATCTCTTGAGTTTGCTTTTACATTAGATGTATTTAATCACTCTGTAGTCATTCAGACAGAACAGAGAGAGAGAGAAAACAAAAGGATTCAAATTGACAAACTGATGTTTAATTCTACTTAGCTGACACACTCCTTTGCAAACAGTATGTCAGAATTAGATTTGTATATTTTCTAAAGAATTTTCTGCTAATTTTTGTGCTTAAGATATGGCCTGGATGAAATCCATGATTTGTTTTTCTTCTTTTTCACCATTTTGAATGACTAAAAAAAATAATTTTTGATTTCATGATTTGAGGTTTAATTGATCTAATATAATTGAAGTTGCCTTACAATTATATATTAAATTAAATATGAAAAATGAAACATGGCATTTAAAAATGTTATGAAGTAGCAAAATTACAATTGGAAAAATGAAGCAAGCGTTGTGTGAATTATGTAGAAATAATTTGTAAAAAAAAAAAAAATGTAGATAAAACAAAGATTATTGGAGTACATTTTACAATAAAAAGTTGTAAATTAAAATAATTGGGAGTATGTTTTGATTTTTTTTCCCTTGCAATTTGAACATTATTCTCAAAATATTACATTAATTTGTTACAACTTTATTGTTGTAACTAGAAAAAAATTTAGGAATAAAGACCTATACTGTAAAATACAAGCCTTTTGTTCTGCCACTTTAACATATGAGGCTTTTCCTAGTGTGTGTGAAGCCTCAAACACGTCTGCTCCTTTATCTCAACTTTTGATGCGTGTTGACACAACACTCTTTATTCTCCAGGGCTGTCCACATTTAGCCCTCAGCAGCGTAATGCCATAGCATTGATGTACCCTACAGCGATGCCCCCTAGAGCCATACCTGCATCCTACTGCGCACTGCTTTCTAACAAACCCCAGAAATAGGGCAGCCTTCTCACCACTAACCGCAATGGGACAATTCTCATTATTATGCAAATAAATGCATGCTTAAGCAGGGGGAGAAGAATCGACCGGTGGAGATGAAGAATTGCTGGTAATTAGCAGTGAAGGCATTTTGTTTGAACCTCAACAGTTTCAACTCTGGCGTGCACAAATCGGATGCCAGTCGATAAACAAGGAACAAACAAACATGGTGGGTGGGGGGTAGAGGAATGTGGCTTTCATCTGGAGAACACACGCAGATAAGGCAGCCGACTCATCAGCCGCTAAATGCTGGTGTGTCGTACTGAGACAGCTGCTGAATTAGAGAGTCTCTGAAGTGATTGTCATCAACTCTTTAATTGCAACTCAATTGCAAATAAGGAGTGATATGTGAGGTGGCACAAGTGAGCGATTATCAGGGATGGCATTTTGCCATTGTGTGTGTGATTGAGTGTCTGTTTACACAGACCTGCAAACGTCTCATGGATTAGTTTGTGTGTTATAGGGTTCAGGAGCTCATTGTTTCTTTTTTTTTTCCTCAGCAATTGGCCCCTGTCTCGTTGAAGACCTCTTCTGTTCTCTATTTTCTCTGTGTTGAGAGCCAGAGGCCTTTTCTTTATCTGCTCACACTGTGGATGTGTATCTGTGTGACTGAGTGTTTACTGAATCCTGATATCTATCTATTGTGTATTTATTGTTCTATGTATCTTTTGTTTGTTCGATTTGTTCTATATAACACTCTGTGTGTTTATTGTTCTATAATTCTCTTGTTCTATCTGTTTTTCTGCATATTTATTGTCCTGTTGTTTGCTTATCAATTTATCTATCATTCTATGTATTTATTATTCTATCATTCTATATATAATTCATTAATTTGATCATTTTATCTGTCATTCTCTCTATTGTTCTATGTATTTATTGTTCTATCTATCATTTATTTGTTCATTTGTATTTATCATTCTATCCATTTATCGTTCTAGCAATCAGTTTTTCTACATACATACATTCTATCTGTTCTACAGTATGCATTTTCCTTTCTGTCTATCATTTGTTTGTTTGATCATTCTGTCTTTCGTTCTATGTATTAATTGATCTATTAGTTTGTTCAATGATTCTATCTATTGTTTTATTTATAAATCGTTCTATCATTGTCGTTCTTTTTATTGTTCGATCATTCTATCTGTTTTTTGTTCGATGATACGTTTAATTGTTTGTTCTATCTTTTGTTCTTTTGGTTAGTCTATCACCCTTTCTCATTCAATTTCATACTTTAAGGGTTCCTAATCTTTATCAAAACTTAAAAAAAGTAATTTTCTAGTTATAAAGTTGAATGAATTTCTTTGAATTTTTACTTAATTGTAATTCCACTTTCCTGCATTTAAATTCTGTTTGCTATTCTGCATTTATATAAAATATTTCTATAAAATTTATAACATAAAATATTTTTTTAAGTAGTTGTTTTTTTAACATTCAAACTACTTTATCAGTTGCTTTGCAGATTTAACGTGACATTATGAAATTCTTTAAATTAAATAAATATATATATATATATATATATATATATATATAATTGTTTTGATCAAACGTTTGATATTTGCTTTAAAAAAACTTTTCAGATTTAAAAATTACTCAATTTCTTTCAAATTTTATTTATTTTTATTATACTTTAAATTACAATTCTGTATCCTGTTTGCAGTCTCAAATTCAAATAATTCTCAATTCAGTTTTGAGGTTCTGAAAAAGCCTTGTGGGCCTTCTGGGTCTCGCCTGAAATGTCTTTAATTTCTTAAATATGGATTATGTGATGAGGACAGAAATCGAGTGCAGAGTTTTAATGATTCCTGGCATAGATGTGGTTGCATTATTTGTTGTTGGCACTAATGAATGTACTACCATTGACTATAGATGGAACTTCTGAATGCAGTTTTGTCAGTTTCATTTATTGAAGAATGAACCTTCTCAAGAGCCAAAAGACCCAAAGCGGGCCTAAAGTTGACCTTTGCATGCCTTCATGAACTTCTCAATATGTAGCTGAAAGATCATATTTGATATTGTTTTTTTTTTGTTTGTTTGTTTTGTGGAAATAGTCACTTGATGAGAACAATATCGGAGGGAACTCTCTTTAATGATTCCTGGCACACACACTCTGCTGATTGCATTAATTGTGGGTGCCACTAATGAACGTACTACTATTGACAATAGCCGGAACCTCCGAATGCAATTTCAGCAATTAGTTAGGTTCGTTTCTGTTCTGATTACCTATGCAAATTTAGCAGTTAGCCTCGCTATTTCCCAGGGCTTTTGTTGGATTAAAGTTACACAGCTGCCTGATGTGCCCGTGGATAATCAGAGGACAGGAAATGCATTGTATTATGGACAGACAACAAACCCTTAGAATGCTTTGCTGATACATTTATGCTACAGTTTCCCATTTTTAGACACTAACTATATTTGGATGCATTTGTATTTCTATAAACCATTAATTTGATGTTACTGCAGTACAGAAGGCTTGTAATTAGCCCATAAATACTGCTAGAATGAGATCCACAGATTCAGCCTTTCCACAGATATTCCCTACTAACTTTTATTTGTGTTGCTATGCTTTGCTGTCACCTCCTCTTCATCGCTCATTCACTCTTTGACCTCTCTCAACAATTGCTAGAAACCGTTAAAACACTTGTCACTTCAGGCACATTTCATGCATTAGCAATGCTCATAAACATCTGCCCTGTGCTGTGCTCCTGCCTTCCCTAAGAGTTACACGCATTCACACGTTTGATGCACACATTCTCACCCGAATTTCTCACTCTCACTTTCTCACATGCACAAATTGGCTCTTGTGTGTTTATTGATGAAACATGGAGGTCTGTGAAACCATTTCCTACTGTTCCCCAGAGCACATTATAGTTTTCTGGGAATGTGTTTGTGTGCTCTTTCAGCAGGCTGACAGGATGCAGTTTTAGGATGCAGAATAATGTTTACTAAATGTATTCGACACACCATTGTTTAATTGTTTAGTTCTAGACTGTAAAAACATGATACTGGTAACATATCATGGTCACGGGTTCAGTTCCCAGGGAATGTCATGGAGCTAGTGTTCAGGGTTTGTCCGGTTATGTTCACCAGTTACCTTGTTGGTAGATGCTGTAGATCATAATGCAAAAAAAAAAAAAGAAAAAGAAAAAAAAATGTTGCTACTTTTTCAGCATGGCACATTCAAAAGTGTCTGTTAGTTATTTAGTATATCTGTTAGTACTTATTTAATTTTTGTTGTTCATTTTTATTTTGTGTAATCGATTTAGTTAATATGCAAACCCTTTATATTATGTAACTATTTATTAGCTTGTATTTATTTATTGTTTTTGTGTGTTTTTTACTTATCCTAATGTATTTAATTTAATTATTTATTTTATAATTTTGTCATTTATTCATTGTTTGCTTTACATTTATTGTTTTTTTTTTTACAACAAACTAACAAACAAAAAAGAACAGCTTTTGTTTCTCTACTGATGTAAAACAGGCGAATGGGCAGGGGAAAATATTATTAATAAATATAGAAAAACATTCATGATTATTTGTTTTTATTTGTTTATGTAATATATATATATATATATATATATATATATATATATATATATATATATATATATATATATATATATATATATATATATATATATATATAATTATTATTTTTTTCTACTTTAACTTATTTTATTGTTATTATTATAATTTTATTTTTATTTTATTTTTTGCCATCAATCCCCATCCCATCCCATCTTTGGTCCTACCTGTTAGATTTTCTAATATCCTATAATAAGAAGTCTTGTTATGCATAATTTATTACTATTATTATAACACAATAAAAAAACATTTTTTTTTTTTTTTTTTGTTTTGTTTTGTTTTTTGCTACTGATCTAAAACAATCGGAATGGGTGGAGAAAAGTAATATTAACCAATAATGTCATAGCTAAACATTTGTGAGCCAGTCACTTCTCTTTTAGCGAGATGTGATTTGAAGTTACATTTTTGAATCTGTAAAAGGCACTTAGAGACATTCTTCTCTATGTGGTTTGGTGTCTTGGTCAAAAGTTGGAATTTAGAGAGTGGTGTTTTCTGTTTGCATCATGGTTGCTGACAGTGGCACAAATACAGAAAAACAGAAGGCCACTGTGCTGTGAATGAACTTTATATTACCTCTATAAATCACCTGGCCACTGATGGATACTAGCGCCCCAGAGAAAATGCCCGAAGACACTGGTCTGAGAGCAGTTTTCTGCTTCACTCATAACGGCAGTGTTAAACATTAAGGGAGCACTCTGGTCTCAGATCGGTGCTTGAGGATATATTGCGAGCAGTTTGGACTCACTTGGAGAACCAGGAGTGAATTTATTAGATGAGAGAGGTCAGGCCACCTGCGGTTATATACAGTCACTCACACTCTTCATCATCTTGGTTTATGTGCTTCAGAATGATGTTGAATTTGACATATTCTCTTATCTACACAGTCCTACAGGAGGTTAGCAGATATGATGCATATTATTTAGCATTATTACAATAGCCTTTTAGAGTTATTGAATGTCTAATCTCATCTTGTTCACTGTTGTTATATGTCCAGTCTCGTTTTTTGACTGCAATATGTTTGTTGGTTATTTGTAATGTGCTTAATTATTTTTTTCATTGTTTTTGAACATCTAATATTCAGCTTCAGATCTTTCTCAAGGGAAGCCACAGTCTGTTTGCTTATTTATTTATTATTCGCTTGTTATTTTATTTGTTTAATTTTTGCAAATATTTTCGCATTTTGTTCACCGTTATTAGACATCTGATCTCAGTTCTGGGTTACAAGAGATTTGGTTTATTTGTTTGTTTATAATTATTTTGTAATTTATTTATTTCTGCAACATTTCATTCTGTTTTTTTTTTCTTCTTTATTTATAAACCAATCCGCTATATATTATTTCCCAGGCTTATGAGGAAGAGCTATTCAGTGGAAGGTTGTGAGGATCATGCCTTCAAATATTTAAAAGATATTCAAGGGTTTCAGGTTTATTTTAGATATTGTAGTAGCATGTAATAAGCACACACAAATTTTTGCATTCTTAAAACTAATTTTAAGGTCTAATTTTAATCATTCTGTGATGAGTGGGGTGGGGCAGAGAGCCGTGGGGACGGAGCGAGGCCGGTGGAGTGATTTGGAAATGAGCGACACCTGCTCCAGTCACTGGTCTCGAGTCCCACGGAGGAGATCGGGAAGGATAAAAGAGGAGTTAACGCCAGTGAAGACGCTGTTTTTTATGTTTATTTGGTTATTAAAGTTTAATTTGAATGTTTGCCAGTTCCCGCCTCCTTCCTCCCGGGTTTTTAATCAAGATTTAAATCAAACTTTAATCACAAAATAAACCAAAAACGGTGCAACAGCCCCTCGCAGACGACTGCCGTGCACAAACAAAACCAACATAAAATAAAATCCAGGCCTGGTCCTCTCTTGTCCTTCAATGTCGTAACTCCTCTTTTATCCTTCTGGATCTCCTCTGTGGAACTTGAGACGGGTGAGTGGAGCAGGTGTCGCTCATTTGCAGTCGCTCCGTTCCCACGGCTCTTGGCTCCGCCCCACTCGTCACACGCTCCTACAAACAAACAACTGTGGTTCAAGTTTATTCAGCTTCCGCCTGCTAATAAGAGTTTCTTCACCAGAATACGTTCAAATGCAGAACAGACTTGTTGAAAAGTTCAAATGATACACACTACCTCTCTATATGCAGAGCTAAACTATTGGGCAAATTCCAGGATTTTCTTCCAGGACTTTCAAATTTTTGGCCAGACATTCAAGCAGGTTTTTGTCCCCAAAATGTGTTACTGCCTCTTTGTGCACAGTGACGGAAGCATTACGATTTGTCTTGTCATGTACTAAAAGGCAAATTAATGTATTTATAAATGGAAGGAGTGAAATAAATGAGTGTAAGGGAGGAAAAATGGATCTTAGAAAGGTGGAGTGTGAGCGGAGGGGTGATTTTTCTCGCTTGGTATGAGGTGATATGTGGTGATGGTGATATAGAGCCACAGATTCAGAGGAATAAAGCCTTGTGCATTATTGATGAGCAGGTAATCTACAAGGATGAGATGAGAACATCACCTGGAGCATTTTGAACAGTTCTATGCATCTGAAAGAGAGAGAGTAGAGGTCATGCATTAAGAATGTGCATATAGTGACCAATTATTTGGATGGTTAAAGATAAAAAGTTAAAAACTAGATATTTTGAAGAATGTTGCTGGTCCCCACTGACTTATTTAGACTAACATACTATAGAAATCAATTGCTACCAACATTCTTCAAAATATCATCATTTATATTCAACAGAAAAAAGAAATTCATAAAGGTTTGGTTTATTATTATTTATTTTTAGTACTAACTTCACTTTTCTTAGCCATTATTTGCAATGGCAATTATTTTAGGGGACATGGAGTGGTCTGAAATCAGTTACACTAACATTTGACAACTAGACATCTTTGTCTCCTTAATTCTGAAGTACATCTATTGTTTTTAGCCCTAACAAAGAATGTTTTTAGACATTTAAGTTGAAAAGTGTGAATGTGCCAAGCTTCATTTAAATAAATGACACTTTGATGGACATTTGTAAAGAAATAACATTCATACATTGTGTCTTACCAGTCTAAAGAGTTTTTTTTTGAGTGCCCATAATATCTATTTCTGTAAATAAATGACAATTTTTGTCATGTATTAATAGCCTGCTTTAAAAAAAAGTCTATATATAGCTACTCCTCAGTGATAAAAGAAGATAGTTTTTTAGCGACACACTTAGAAACACTTAGTTTTATGTGTTACAGGTAGATGTTACAGTATGCATGCTATTGATTTGGCAGTTAAAACAAGAAAAAGAAAGAAAGAAAAAATAGGGCGAAACAGAGATCAAGGAGCTAAATATAGCCTGAATCCACAAAAAGGATCTCACATAAAAGGAAAAGCAAAAATGTAGTGTTTTATGATGGTTTGGATGAGTTTTTAGTGACTGGAGTCTGCTGACTGATGACTTTTGCTTTGACCAGTTGCATGTCCAGAAGAAAAACATTTCAACACACTTACAGAGAGAGAGAGAGAACAGTGTGTCATCATTTACGGAGATGTTGTGTGAAATCACTCTTTGTCAATGTGCCGAATATATACACTATTGCGAGAATGGACCACCTGTGTTACTGAATACATAATTTATAGTGTTTTTTTTACATTTAACAGTGCTTATTTTCTTCTCCCGTCTCTTCTCATTGCTTTCTTTTACAGCACTGATTACATTGTTCATTCCCACACATGCACACACGGTTACATAAGAGTAAATGTACCATCTGTCTGCAGTACACCACACATTCCCTTACATGCTTGGAATATTTAAACACCACAAAATGTACCACCTGTCCACCAGAGCACGCGGTCTAGAACAGTGCCAAAACACACACATACACACACACACACATGTAGACACTGAAAGTGTTACAATACAAGTAGCCAAGAAAAGTCTGCTAACACAATTCAGCGTGTCTGCACTAACTCTTAGGGCATGCTTTGCTGTGTGTGTGTGTGTGTGTGTGTGTGTGTGTGTGTGCTGTACACTGATGTGTTAACAGCTCAGTTGACCCTCTCAGGCATGCGATCGTCTCTCTGTCTGATCTGTTTCTGCTCTCTGTGTTAAACTATAGGCCTGCTGCAATTTTAGACTTATTGGAAACAGGCACGTTTCTGTAAAATATTTCTTGAAATATATTAAAACTTCTATATAAAGTCATATGTATAGGATACTATAGTAATTCTGTAATTAGGAAAAAAAAATTTAAATGCAAAAAATGTAATTATGTATATAATATTTAGATTTTTATTTTAACATTAGTTCTTAGTTTAATAATTATTTATACTGTGTTTACAGTAATACAGCAAAAATTATGCAGTACTGTACTTATTAATGGTTTAATGTACTTTATGTAATTTATATTAAATTAATACATTATTTTTTATATACTTCATACTGTATTACAGTTACAGTAATATAATGTGAATAATAATGTAAGTATTCATGTTTTGTATATGTAATGTAACATTTAATATTTACTCTGCGCCTTTTTTGGAAGTGTCATGTCCCTTAGTACCAAGCCAATTTTTGATATCACAAATCCCGGAAAATATACACTGTAGTCCAAACGAGTCGTTGATTTGAAAAGTGATTTCTGTTAAATAAAACATCTTCTTTTGAATTGGACTTTGAGCTTCTTTTGAAGTGACTTTGCAGATATTTTTATGCTCAAACAGCAACATTAAACTAAAGTAAAAAAAAAAAAGTGAAAAAGCATAATAGCACCCCTTAAAAAAACAACAACACAAAAATGGGTCACTGGGCAAAAAATCAAGCTTATGCTATAGTCATTCCAGTTCCCTGACCTGAACCCTAGACAAGGAGTGGGGTGACCTGAAGAGGAGCAGCACCAGCATGGAGCTGGGAATCTGAAGGATCTGGAGTGATTCTGGATGAAGGACTGCTCTCTTTTGTCAGGTGCTGTCTAACCTGATCATGCATTATAGGAGAAAACTCAGAGCTGTTCATTTGCCAAATGGTGGTTTCGCGCGTGTATATATAGTTATTCTGTATTGATGAATATATTTTTTAAATATGTATATCTGTACTTTTACATCAAATATTTAGATTTTTAAATTCTTAATACTACTAATAATAATAATGTTTTTTTTTACTAATTAAATGCACATTTATACAATCTATAACATTAATAAATCAATGTAATCGTGTTTGTTTGTCAAATCAATGAAAGTTATTTTAGAATGTTCTTTAGAGATCTCAAAAATTGGATACTACCAAATGAGACATAAAACAAGACAAATGGTGTGTAAATCTAGAAATCATCTTTGAGTGCAGTAGTCATAACCACCAGGAAACTCATCGCTAGATCTATCAAATTTACCTGAACATTGTGGCACATTTGGTAGTTCTTCAATTTTCCCAGTCCAGCCAAACTTATCTGCAGTCAGAGTGTTGAGGTCAGAGCGCGGGACTTTAATGAAACCCTGTTCTCAGTCTGGAAGAGCTATAGTCTCTGTGACGAAATAGCCTGTTTGTATATATTATTGATGATTTGTCCCTTGCCCTCTGTTTTAGTGCAGAGGAAAGCAGGTCAGCATCCGGAGAGCTGGCTGACTCATATTTCTGGTTCTTATTACATTCGTGTTGCCATTCTTTCATTACATTTTATTGCTGCTTTCTCGACTACAGAGGAGTCGCAATACACTGAAATCTCATGCACAACCAATTTTCTTTGTAGCTCGGTTATTTTCCCAACTCCTAATGTATCATTTATTTGTTTTTGCAAATTCTTTCCCCCCTGCAACTACTAAATGAAGCTTGTGTGTTTGTCACTTTGATGAATAATCTCAAATTGTGATTCCTTACATAAATAGGACATGGATTTAGTTGATCCTTGTCCCAAATTAGGTAAAGTGCATTGAAACGCCCGTGGCTGCGCCCGCTGTATTTATTCATTCTTGTTTGTAATAACTGATCCTACTTTGTGATTTTGCCATTATAACATTTAACGTACCACTACCTTTTTGTTTTTGATGATTATAAGATGTTTCTACAAGAACAGCAAGCAGAAGGTAAACTGAGAAAGGGTGTCCGCTACCGTTTTGACCATGTGGTTTTGTAAAGTCTTGGCAGGTTTTCAGCTCAGCAGAGTGGGTGTTACGAAAACAGGATTAAAACTGATTTTTCTGTGTCGCCGTTTAAGTGGGAGTTTAATCCATGGCTTTATGGACTCTCTGCACAGAAGGGCCACTTTTCTAGAGCTCATTGGCTGAAGTGTTTAGACCGTGTCTGCTCTGCATCTGACTTGGGAATGGCAAAACTCTTTTTAACAAAGCCATTTTTCACAATGCAATATTTTAGTTTAAACAATATTTTATACTCTAGGCCTAAACAATGGATACATATTTGTCTTACTACCTTGTGCTCTATAATTGTTTTATAGTTCTGCTAAAAAAGAGCCTACAATTTGTAATTGCTGGTTTTCTTCAGTGCTATTTTAGTTTTATTTACACGCTATAGTATTTATTGCTATTTGAAATTAGCTTTTATTTTATTTTAGTTTTAAGTTTTTAGTAATAATATGTGCTTTTGTCCTTTTTTATCTTTTTTTTTCTTTTTTGTAGTAGTTTTTAATGTGTTTTTATTTCAGATTAAGTAAATTTAGTACCACTTAAACTTTATAACGTTTATAAGTTTGTTAATTTTATTGGAGTTTATTTTAGCATCATTTCAGTTAACAAAATGTATTTTTACAGTTTTATTTATTTATTTTAGTCAACTGTGCCTACTTAGCCAATATAGTTTGCTACTGGGGCATGTTGTCACAAAATGTCAATCAAAAGCTTTTTCTCCTCTCTTGAGCAAAAGTAAAAATGTTTAATTGTGTTAAACATTAAGGTTTATTCCCACATAGAAATCCCTGAGAAATATTAACTTTAAAAAATGTGTGACAACTACCCCTAGTTTCCACTGTAATTTTAATCCATTGATTCTCAAAAGAAGGAACAGATCTGTTTAGGGAGTCAATGAGCCAGAAATGTTCACCTTGTGACCTTATGCTTTTCTAAAATATTCTACAGTATCAGAAAATATATGTCGGATAACACATTTGCTGTTGGATATAAATTGGGATGCCATAATTCCAGTACAGTAGAAGCGGATTCTGATTATGATTAACAGAATAATCTGAGTAGTAACTTCCTTTTTTAATTTTCTGAAAGAAATTAGTGGAGTTTTCTCATGAAAATATCCCTAATGCAATTCGAGGGTGTTGTCGGTGTTTGCCAGTGTTTTGCAATACAGGAATGATAACAATAAGTTAGACGCATCCTGGCATTCATAAAACTCAAATTGTAGTGGTTTCTGCATTGTTTTCCTGTACTTTCTACAAATGTATATCCTGATATTTGAAGTCACTTTCTGCCTTATAAAGCACTGTGAGGGTCAGGTTGAGAGCATGTTTTTATTATTGTTCTTTTAACATTATAAGGTAATATGTACATAGTCGCTGGCTTTCCTCTCTGTAGAGCATGTGTATCTAAATCTATTCAGGCTTTGCATCATTGGTTTTAATGGGGGAAAGGGGGCTGCAAAGGTGAGCAGAACTCTCTGTTCTCTGGGTCACTCATAATTAGCTGGGCTGCTGCCCCAGGGCCGCATAAAAATGGAGCCATGTTACCTTAATCTTTTTCATCTGGGCTAATCTTCTCCCAGTGGTGATTTTTAAACATTTTCAGTGACCCCTGACAAAACACCCCCATAAACTACAGAGTAATATTCCTATGCACTCATGCATTAAGTCCAATGTTAATATTTTTTTCCTATTTGTCTGAAGTTTTTTTTTTCTTTCCCATGTTTTACTTCAGCCCATTTTAAACCCTCCAGTCGTCAACTTTTTCATCAGCCGTTGTGCTTGGGGCAAAAACAGCTATCTGATGAATATATTAAGTCAAAATTTTGTAACATTACATGGTTTATAAAAAGGAAAAGACAAGATGACATAATGGGGAAAGCTAAAAATGCCACTTAAGCAATTTTACTGGCAGTTAGACTCTCAGAGTGTGAATTTATTCATTTTAAAAGTTTCTCACTGACATTGAAGTTCCGTTCTTTTCATTGCATGCGAGTAATGCACTTGATCATTATTAGCACACTGTTTACTCAGCTAATAATTATTGATAGTGTCAAAGCCTCAGAGGGAAATGGCTAATGAGGGTCTTTAAAGGAACATTGTGTCTGTGACATCTTTCATAGATCATGGCGCCTAACGCTGATGCATTAAGTGCCAAGGAGATGTCTTGTTTTGCATTTGCAATCATTTGCTGCCCAGGAGATTGAAGGACACTTAAAGAGAGAGCAGGACTAAAGAAAGACATTTGTTTGACGCTGTGTCCACATGAGACAGATTGTGTTCAGTGGTTGTGAAAACATGGGCGGATTTCACAGAAGGTCTCTAATTCAGAGCCAGAATGTAAAGCTTTTACAAAAGAAACACTGCACACCTTCACAGCAGATTAATTAACTTGTCAAAGTTATTAACTTAACAGATTCGGGCCCTTGAACTAATAGGAGATATGAAGCAGCACATGTCTGACTCTGCCAAACACAAACTCTCAGGTTTTCAATCAAAGTGTTAATTAATTCTGCTCCTATTATCTGATCGCCTTTAGGTGAATGCATTCTTTGAATATTCAAGGAAAATTTTGTTTTAGTTTTTCTGGTTTAAATTAGAGTTTTGCTAGAACAGATTCAAAGTTCTTCCTTTTGATGTTGTTTATAATGTAGAAATAATAAGCGTGCTGCAATATTACAATTATAGCCAATACTGATTAATAGCCAATTAATTATTTTCATGTTACGGCCAATGTAGATATAACAATTTTATGTATGTATGTTCATATTTATAAAGTGCAGGTACATAGAGTACAAACTTACAAATAATTTATTATAATTAATAAATTATTTATTTTAAATATTACTTTATCAGTTTAATAAGTTAATCTTTTACATGACACTTGTGAAATTTGAGATTCGCTAAAGATTTGAGCAATTTCTAGACCTTAAGGCTTTCAAAAAGAGAAGTGTGATACTCAAAACTCATATTTTATTGATTATCTAACAGGTATTATAGATATTTCATGTGTGATGCTACAGAAAAATCACTTGCAGCAGCTTTAAAGCCATTATATGTGTGCTGCAAGGTTTCAGCACCATGGACAGTGGCCCTTAAATACATACATATGATCTTACAGCCTTTTCTGTAATGTTCTGATCTTCTCTTAAGGGCTGTGACTTCTGAGTGTTTCTCTCTCTCCCTCATATATCCACTACCCTCTTTCCCTCTCACATTCTGGCAGTGATGTCTTTTATGGTTATTATTGGAAGAGCTTGCCTTCAGAAGCTGACACAATGGCGTGAGTAGTCCCTTGGGAACGTTTTCATATCAAGGTTAACTTCAAGTGATTAGGATAAGCAGCTGAAGTTGTTGCCATGGGGATGAAGATGGGATGCGGAGTTGTAAAGCATGATAAGTAGACAGACAGAGAGAGAGAGAGAGAGAAGGGTGTGATCGCTCAGAGGAGCAGCAAGAATAGAGGTAGATGTGAATGGCCCTAATCTATATGTGCCAATCAAACTGTGATTGCCTGCCCATCTTACATGAGATGCATATAATAATTAATTTATGCTCATTGTTGTCTTGCACCCAAGAACAGAGTTTACTCTCTCTCATATTTTCTGAACAATTTAACCAAATTTGGAAGAATGCAAAAAAGTGTGTTATTAACCTTTGAAGGGAATTTTGACTTATTTCAGATATTAGGCAAAATTCAGACCTCAAACAGAAATATGTTTTAATTTTTACAGCGGGTGTTAATGGAGTGGAAACTGACTCAAGTTTAATTAGAATATGTTTGTGTGAGAAATACGTTTTTTGACATGGCCAAGTATGGTGACCCATACTCAGAATTTGTGCTCTGCATTTAACCCATCCAAGTGCACAAACACACACAGTAGTGAACAAACACCCAGAACAGTGGCCAGCCATTTTGCAGTTGGGGGTTAAGCGCCATTAAGCACATGCATTAGGCAAATCTGTTTGGAACAAAACAACAGTATTATTTGTATAATTGCCGGAGCCTTCTTCTTTCTTTCAAACCCAGTTTGAATGTCAGCTTTTCCTCTTGAAAAGTACAAGCATCATTATTTCAACTGGCCTGCTAAATTTGCTGAAAAGGTCCTTTTGTACTTGCTAGCTTCGTAAGCTGTTTAGCCCTTCTGTCCAAACTCACATTTCAATCTGTCATAATCAATCTGGCCTTCCAGAGCAAGTCAGCATGCTGTTATTTGGTCGATGAATGTCTGTTTGAACCCCCTGCGAAGGGTGTGCTGAATCAAATGTTTAACAATGCATGAGTTTGCATCTCCAAACACACTCCATGAACAAGAAAAACATCTACACGCATAGGGCAAATTACATCACTGCTGATTCCAATTCAATGGGATAACCGTGTTTCCAGTCCTTCATCCCAGAGGTCCCTTAAGCGAAGAGACTGAAACCTGGAGATCTTCCTCCCTAGAGATCTCCCACATTCTGCCCCAGAACTCTCATTCCGTCATCTACGAGTACCTCTCATTCCACGCTGGAATTAATGAGTCCTTGAGCGGGTCTGTGGCAGTGGCATTTGCTCTTTTGTTCACACCATGGCATCATAATTTGACTTACGTAGTTGCTAATTTTGCATAATTTGAAAGGCAATTAGGAAAATGCATTCTTACGACTGGCAGAGGGGATTAAGGCTAAGCCATGGCGGTACATGTAGCCTACCGAGACTACTGATTCTTTTTTTTCTCCTCCATGAAAGCCTTATTTGGCACTGCATTATCGGTCATCATGTTAATTCCCACGTCTCACATCACTTCGATGTGTTACTTTTAATTAAACTGGAAAAAGGCATGACAAATTAACACGGAATTGGAAAGAATGTTCCAAGAGGCTGTGGCAGTGCAGTACGGTTTGAATCATTGGGTCAGATGTAGCCCCCACACCTCAAAAAAACACGTCTACAGTTATGACTGGATGAACATCTGGGTGGTGTTTTGGGTTGGAGCTTAATACCCAGGGATGCTGTGACAAGGCGGATTTCTAATTACTGCGACGGCTTCACACACTGTACACCCCCCTGCATGCTATCGGTAACTGCCTTTCATTTCTGAAAGATGCTTTTATGGGCAATGAATCAATGAATTAAGCGCTATTTTAAACCTCTTAATTTCTTCTTATTGCTCAGAGTTAATGATATTGCTCTCTGCTGAACTGGACTGCCGGTGCCCATAGGGACAAGCACTGTGCCGTTTGCATAATCCATGGTTTCTGGATCTGACACCCAGCCTGGTGCTAGAGAGATCAAGAAGGATTCCTGTGAAGGAACTGGATAGTGATGCTAATTGGAAGGACCCAGTGCATGACTCTGTTGTATGAAAGGATCCAGAGTTTATTTGCTGCTTGTTTTATTCTCTTTTTAATATGCAGTGTTGATGTAAGAGGGAATTTCTTGCATCGTTCTTGTAGCTAGAAAAGTAGATCATGGCTCTTGTAATGTCAAGGTCATGGGTTCAGTTTCCATGGAATAGGTGAATCGATAAAATTCTAGCTACACAAGTCTGATTCCATATAGATTGCTGCAGGGATAATGTGTTTCTGTAGATCAGTAATCAGAAACGATTTAGCATTTTAGCTCTTCCAGTTCCATTGAACCATAGTCAATAAGGTTTTGGTTAAATGCCTGAAATAAGGTCTGTGGTTACCACAAACTCAAGATTTTTTCATGTTTTATTCTACAGCATTAAATATCAGTAAAAGAAGGTGATAAGCCACACCTGATTGAGTTTATCAATTAAGTCAATTTTAGGAGGGGGTGCACTTTTCCAGGCTCATAATATTTATGATCACACACTTGCAAACTATTCTCAAACTTTTTTTTTTTTTTGTTGCAACCTTTGTTTATAGCCTGCGTTTATTTCTTTACTTCTACCAATTGTATTTAGACTTTGCAATTCATAAAGGTTGTTCAGCTGTAAAGATAACCATGAACAAAACATAAAAAATCATAAACTTTTGTTGGTCACAGAGCTTGTTTTCTGGGATAATCCTAAAATAAATGGGAAAATCTTATTGGGTTTGCAGGTGGTGCTAGATGATGCTAACTTCTGGGCTGGTGCTATTATCAAAAAGAGGGATTCTATAGGTTACATTAGCATAAACCTTCTTCTCCAGACAGTTAAAATTTTTCCACCATGTATGCCCATGTTTAATCATGTTTCTCTACACCGCCACTCCAAGGCTTCTTTCACATAAAAGCGGTGTTACAAGAAAAGCATGTCCAGAGAGATTGCCACATCCTTGTGCAATGTTTTCTTCCCCCTAATGGCGTCCAGCTGGGGCAGTTGTTGCACATCTAGATGGTGCTCACCTAGAAGGGCTCTGGGTTACCATCAATATTTCACATCCTAAAGAACAAGCCCTAGTAACAGCGAATGGCCTAGATGTTCTGTGCTCATCTACAGCTTTAGTATGCATTCAGCCTCATAGAAATGTAAATCCAACCACAGTGGGGAGGAGAGAGGTGACGGGCTCAGTAGGAAATACTCTGGATGAATGGAGTATTTTTGCAATCGTTTATCCCTTCCGTCTCCGCTCAGATCTAGCTTTTGGAGAGCTTTCGGATTACTTGGCCGATTCAAATTGGCATTGGTGTAGTCAGCGTTTCTGAGATGGAAGTTTGTGTCCCAGATTGATGGGGAATGTTAATGAGAAAACATGACCGTTGCATTGATGCGCAACATTATTCCTGAGGTTGGACTTACTTTTGTTTCCTCTTAATTGTCGAAAGCATATCAGACTAATGGGAGAACTATAAAGTAGTTGCATTCTTTCAAAGATTTACAAAGGACACTGTCAAAATGACTAATTCTGTCCTGCTATTTGCATAAACTCTACATATTTGAACCACGTCCCACATATGCGCTTTGTTTCCCACAGTGATTTTATTTTGCCAAAGAGCACTTTTTTAAAGAGCTCCATGAACAAACGAGTTAGCAGAATTTATGCTTGCCTGATGTCAAATTACACTTCCAAAAGAACCTAACCTGAGCAGAGAATTAATTGCACCCTGTTGCAGTGTGTGAACAAGCCTTGTCCTTTTTCCTTCCCCTCCTCCCATTTGCTTGTTTTCATGTCTGCTTTCGTATTAAATATACATTTTGCACTCCTCTACTTTACGCTGCTTGGTAATGACTCAGGCCCTGAATGATTTATGCAGATATTGATTTCACTGTTAAACTTAAGATCAGATGCATAGCTCACAACACTATTTATCAAAGACATTGGCATCTAATTAAATTGCCAGCTCTAGTTTTATGGCGGTACACTTCTATGAAATATTAAAGCTGGCTCTGAGATTGTTGTGGCCCTGAAGCAGGCATCTGCACCTGAAAAAAAATATATTTTCATGCGGAGGAAAAGATGTGGTGAGGTTTAGATTATTGGACTAATAAGAGCAAAGATTGAAGGTGAGAAAATTAATGGCTAACTAAGTCTTAGCAACCTAGGGGTTCCAGTAAAAATATTTAAATGCATTAATAAGCAATACTGCATTGTATATTAAGACTTGTTAACATAAATACATGTTTATTTAATATTTCCCCTTCTTATTTCTAATGATTTCTTTTTATACTTAAAATTAATGAAAAATACTGTACACTTATATTATGCATTTTCTGAAAACACATCTTAATATCATATGCAGCATTTCTTAAATATGTCATTTTAGTCTTTAATGTAGTCTTTTTATAGTTCCATTAACATATCTTAATGTATTGAGATTCAGTATTCAAAGTTATTTACATAAATATGAGTAATTTAGCTATTTTCTGCTTGTTTTTGTAACTTTTTTATATATATAAAATAAGCGGAAGATGCATTTTCTGAAACTAGTCTAATATATTAACTATTGCATCTGAAGTAAATTTGTCATTTTATTTTTTTATTTCGTTTAGTCTTTGTTTTCCAGTAAAAATATCTTAATGCACTGAGAATCAATGAAGTTTTTTTTTTTTTTTTTTTAAGTGAAACATAGAAACAGTACTTGCATATTAAATACATATTTTAAAAAAAAAGTCTTAATATATTATGAATTGCAGCTTCTGGAGTAAATTTATCATTTTGGTTGTTAATTTTGTCTATTTTTTATGTTAATATCTAGATACACAGAGAAACCATGCTAAATAATATATTAAGACTTATACATAAATAAATTACACGTGTTTTTACCTCTTTTATACTCAAAATAATTAAGAAATAGACAAAATACACTCATAAATAAATATATTTTAAAAGTTAAATATATCTTATGCAGGTTTGTTTCTAAATTAAATGTATAATTGTTTAGAAATTTATATATATATTAGATATGAAAGTAAAGTGATGTGTGACCAGGTGTGTTAATCCATGCTCTGAAATTGTGCTCTGCTTTTAATCCATCCATAGTGCGCACACATAACTTGAACACAGACCCGGAGCAGTGCGGTGCCTTGCTCAAGTGTCTCACCTCAGCTGTGGTATTGAGGGTGGAAGACAGCGCTGGTTATTCACTCACCCCACTGACAATTCCTGCCGGACTATGATTTCTTAATTTCTATATATGATGATGTTCAGCTTAGGTGAGGGCGTAGACTACCATCCTCAAACATCTATATTTCAGCAGCAACCGTGATATCCCTTGTGCCATGCTCATCATTTGTTTTGGCAAAGGCAATATCTTCCGGCTCTTTTCGTAACTTAAGCCTGACCCAGATTCCCTTATCTGGCAGTGTGAGAGCGCTGTGGACTGGGTTGGGTGTGTTTCTCCCTGCCTTGCGTGTGCCTTTCATACTTCATAGCAAAACACAGGTACACAAATAAACAAACACACAAGGGTAAAGACAGGCAGCAAAAGCATACGCGCACTGAGCTAATGTTGTTTTTGGAGGCCTGTTTTAAGTTTAGTTTTAGTCTAGTCTTTGTGTGAAGCTGTCATTTTAGTTTTTATTAGTTTTAGTCATGTTCATACTGTTTTTAGTCTAGTCTAGTTTCAGTCAACTAAAAGCCTGAGCATTGAGCACCATGACTATTTACGTCTAGTTTTAGTCGTCGAAAACCGATGACATTTAGTTGGTGAAAATGTTATTTTAGTCTCTTTTTAGTAATGCAATTCTATTTAACCCAGTCAATATAGTATAAGTACCTAGCAGTATAGACGAAACCAAAATTTTATTTTAGCCAAATTCATTTCAAACAAGGTTATCTTATTATATTATCGTTACCTTATAGACTCAAGGATATATCCATTCCAGTGCCGGAAGACACTCTGATTTGAATTTACAACATTTATTTTACCAGCCAAACATTTTAGAAGTACACACATCGGTCCCTTTCTCTGTGTCAGACTTAACTTTGTTTGTTGTCGTCTTCTAAATAATGCCGTGAGTGGGGCTTGAGGAAGTGACATCGCCTGCGTCTGCGCAGTGCGACCTGATGCACCACCTGAAGTGAGACGCAGGAAATAAAAAAACTGCAAAATAATAATAATAACGCGACTTCGTGAGACGAAATAACGTTCTAACGTAATTTCGTCTCATTTTGTTCAACGAAAATGAAGAGACATTTTAGCATAGCTTTTATTTTGTAAACCACATTTAGTTTCCTTTTTATTCGTCAACAATATTGCATTAAACATTTACTTATAGTCATCATCACATGACCAGCATTTACGTTGTGTCTTGTGTCATTTTTATCACGTGATAAAGGTTCGTTAACGACGATATTTAGTCAGAATTTTCGTTGAAGAAAGCAACACTACACTGAGCTCATGCTGAGATTTGTGTTTCATTACAGGAAGTGACTCTTTCCCCTCCCCTGAATTCACAAACACACCAGCCAACCTGTGTTCGCTGTTTTCGACACGCTTTGCATTACCTGTTCTCTCTTTAATGAGCGCCGGAGCAGAACGCAGTTTACTTACATGCCACGTGACTTACGTTTCTACTTCTCTCTCTCGCACACACATATATAAACCTGCTTTCTCAACACACTGATACATGTGTGCTAGGTTTGTAATTTTCCACTGAGCGCACGTTCATTTAGCTGATGCTAAGTCTGCATTTTTTGCTGTAGGGCTGATTCTTGTTCCCCCATGGCACATTTATCGTTTAGAGCTGGTATGAAGAATTAAAGGTCGACGTGCATGTGGCCGCCGGAACACGAGATCCTGAAACATCTTTATTGCAATTATAGCTTAAAAAGAGATGATTTTGAAACCATTGGACATGTAGCAGATGAGTTGTATCTGAGCTGAGAAGCGGTCAGTCGTGTCTAATGATGCAATTTGTGCACTACTATAATATTAAAACTCAATAGTTGGGAGATTAGTCAACTAATTAGTCAACTAATTGGTCTTAATAAACAAATGTATAAATAGGCTGAATCTGAAAATATATCGTTCTATCTGTGTCTATATCTATAATTCTAATATTTTATCTAGCGTTATGACATTTTATCTTTCTGTCTGTCTGTCTCTCTATTTATCATTCTATCATTCTCTCTATCTTTCTATCTGTCTCTCATTCTATCATTCTATAATTATTATAATTTTCTTTTCTTTTTATTACTTTCAGTGATACATTTTTATGAATTTCAGTTGATTCATATCATTCTGGTATTCTGTCGGTCTATCATTCTGTCTTTCTATTGTTTTATCTTTCCATTGTTTTATCTCTCCTTTTAGCTGCCTCTTTCTGTCTACTGATCAATCTATCATTCTGTCTGTCTATCACCTTTTCCCAAAACTTTCACTTCCATGAATTTCACTTGATTCTTTTTTTTTTTTCTACTTCAATGTATTCAAAATTGTATTGCAATTCTGCATTTATATATAAATATATTAATTCCTATAATCTCCTATAAAGATAATAAATTATCTTTATTTTTTTATAAAGAAAGATTTTAAATTATCACAAAACCCACTAATCAACTAATTGGTTGTTGAAGAACTAGACGGCCATGATGGCCACATGTCTTTTTTACACTAAATCGGTGCTGTGACTTGAGCAGTGCTCATTGTTTGTCTGTGTTTGTGCCCAGACACCTCTAGCTTTCTGACAACACATCCGAGACACCAACATGCCTCACATCACACAGCTCATGCGGCTCACAGGGAGAGGCAGATGCCAATCACACACTCTCTCTCTCCACATACACACTTTTTGTCTTCTCTCTAATAGCTTCCACTGTGTCTTGGTACCCAGAATGCACTGCTGCTGTTCTCTGTAATGAGTGGTTCTGAGAGTCTGGGACAGGCCAGGTGCTGTCTCATCATAGAAACATCCCAGTCATTTTTAAAGTCTTATTCTCCCTATAGGGAATAGACTTCTGCCTCTCACTTCAAACTTAAAGAAAAAATATTTGCATACAGTGAAACAAAACTGCAAAAAGACAATGCACATATTTATCAACGCATGTAGCAGAGATATCTGTGGTGACATTTCTCAAACTAGATTTAATTCTATAATACTGTAAAACCTTCTACATGTTTTGTCAGTACATCACAAGTCTTGCACAAGAAGATCAAAAAGTGGCAAATTTAAAAGGTAATCAAATTTTCAGACATCAGATGAGGTAACTAAACTTAATAAGATGCTATTTTGTCTTTTTTTCTGCCCTTTGAAGAAGTGAAAAGCTGGAAGAAGACGGCTGTATGCGCGTCTAAGTTGAGTTCTGTCTGAATTCATTTAGGTTAATGAGAAAGAAAGTGTTCCAGATGTACCACATCTAGCGACGCGCTGGTTTTGCTTTGAGTATACAGGAGCGATTGAGTCTCAGAATAACTACGCTCACTCACAGGATCAGAATACGCTTGTCAGTTACTGTTAGCATTGTTTCTGTTGCTAAATACAGTACTGTTCATTCTTAAGAGATTTACAACAGAATTCTGTAACCAAAATGATTCGCTCCTCATATTTTAAGAGTTTGGTTGATACATATTGTAACTATATGGCAAAATGCAACAACAAAAAAATGCATTAAAACTTTGACATACATATGGCATAAAGAGTGTTGTTATTTGCTGAATAAACACCAATGTAAACCTTTCTTATGCTATAAATGAGTGATGTTTGGCAAAGAGTCTGAGCATATGTTGGACAGCAAGACAAAAGTCCTGCTTAAGTGCTTGAGCCGAAGAGAAAGAAAATAAAACAATGAACCAGAAAGAATTTATGAAAACCAGTGGGAGCTGGCCAAAATAGTTTGAATAAATATTTAATCCTTTAAGACTCACTTAACAGTCTTTAATTTCACTATTACTTTCTGCTACAATGGTCTGATTTTTCTGAAATTGGCTTCAGTTTAATGATCATACAGACAGTGTGTGATCAAATCTGTCTGTTTTTACTGTATATAGCGGAAAAAATTTATGTTACACTGTTGGTAAAACAATTATAAATCTCAAACGTGGGCCGTATGTCAAGACGTTCAGTTAAATGATATTCTGCATTGACATTTGACACTAACGTAATACACCATTATAAACCATTGTTGTTTTTATCCTTAAAGTCTCCTGCATTCATTTGTTTGGCCCTGACTTTCAAGAATAGGTGCTTTTAAGTACAGGTTGCTTTAAAAGCAAGCCATGTGTAAAGCATCTGCAAGCTGCTATTATGTGTTAGCCATCAATAATACATTGTTCAACGTTTTTCTTTTCATACAGTCCTTCTCTACTTTCTTATTGAAGGTGAACTCAGAGTAGGCAATGTGGATTATGCTTAGCTTACATCATAAAAGCATCACACTGGTTGAATGAGCTTATTTCTCAGTAGAAGCATCCACAAGTGTTGTGCTGTCAATATTATAGTTATTCTCTATCTCGGTTTCTCGGCCAAACACAAAAAAATAAAGCCCATCTCAGAATCATTGACCGAGAGTCCCAAATTACATATTTAAAAGCAGGCATTAGTTGGTGTGGAAGTTTGTTCTTCATGTTAACCACTTGTGAGGTGTCTGTAAATGTTTTATAAATTCAGATGCAAGCTAACGCATTGATAAAATACAACTAACATTATAACTCTATTTAGTATAGCAAAACAAATTTTAATAAAATAGATAAAATCATTTGTTGGTATGAACATCTGTGCAGCCAATCAGACTGATATTTTGGTGCATATTCATTTTACATTTGGTAGAAATTAATAAAAAGATGTTGAGGTTGCTTGACATGGCCTAAGTCCTCTAAACTAGAAACTAGAGAAAATATGATCCAAGCTACATTTGAACATGGTTTGTGCCATGTTTTGTGTGGTGAATTGTTGTTTTCATTGTAAAATTATTGCATATTAGTTAGAGATAGAGTTTGATTTTAAAGTTTTTATTTTTGTAAAAATGTTGTGTTCTATGGTTGACAACCATAACCTTAGTCTGAAGTGAGAGAATAATGCAAAAACAAAACATTGTCTCAATATGACTATAGCTACTGTGCTTCTCCCCTGCATCAAATCTGTGTTTGTATGGAAGACAATTGAAGGACACTGTCAGATACGGCAGTCCCTTCCTCCTCTCTGCGGGGTCAGAGTAGCCCAAAATGAGCCATTGACTGGTATACCCGGACGTCTTGCTGTGCATTACACCGATGATACTTGACTTGGAAAGTCAAGCGGGTAGGAGCTGTGCCCCCCACTGCCCCGACAGCCAAAAGAGCCCCTCACAGCTGGCTACACATGGAGCGATTACACCCTCGTTTAATAAATGCCCCTATTATGGAGCCCTCCTGCATGAGTGCCACCCTACTGGGCCCTGCCCATCCACTCCACAGGCTTTAAATGTGACCTCAGTGCAAAGAAGGAATGCTGGGTGACAAGTGTCCCTCAAGTGGCAATTATGGCTAATACATGTCTGGGAATTACAGATGAGACAGATGAACATAGTGCTCTCAGCATTGGGCCGTTTATGTATAGAGGTCATTTCCTGGACAGACAAAAAAAAAAAAAAAGTCTTAATCTAGGACACTCCAGGTAAAAATCCAAGTTAGGATGGTCAGATTTGAGTAAAATCCTTGTGAAGTAAACCTGCTGAATTAATCTAAGTGGCTTATTAAAGCAGAAATGTTCTGTGTTTTGAACGTGAAGTGAAGAATGTTGGAGTGTTAGGTTTTCTGTTGAGCTTCTGTTGACCTTGAGCTTGAATTTTAGTTTAAATGTTGGTCATGTCTGGTTTGTGCTGGTTAAATGCTGTTCGCCACATATTAGTAGTAGTAGTAGTAAATATATATATGAATATATTTAAAAATACAATTTATTAATTTATGTAAATTGTTGCAAAGCTGAATTTTCAGAAGTCATTACATGATCCTTCAAAAATCATTTGGTGCTTAAGAAATATTTATATATATATATATATATATATATATATATATATATATATATATATATATATATATATATATATATATATTATATATATATTAAAACCTTTTACACGTGCACTATTTATTTTCAGAATTCACTGATGTATATAAACTTCAAAAGAACATAATTTATTTGAAATATAAATCTTTTGTAACATTATAAACACATTTGTCACTTTTGATCATTTTGCGTCCCTGCTCAATATCCTGTTCTAGAAATTCCTTATTTTATTATTATTAAATATTAATATAATAAAAAATACATCATTTTGTACTTTTCCCTTTCACATGTCTTGGTGGTAATGATAATTAATATACTGGTTGCAGACATCAGAACACCAGAGTCCCACATTGGGAATTATTACTTGTTTTCAGTTCACTCTCCCTGGCTCATCTTCTCTCTCTCTCTCTCTCTCTCTCTCTCTCTCTGGCTGGCTTGTGGTGAGTGACTGTGTGTGTTTGCGTACGTGAGTGTGAGTTTGTATGTGGAGGGGTCGCACAGAGGGGGGACTCACCAGAACTCAAACTGACTGTGAAGTGCTCTGTCTCCTCAGAAACCGAGAGGGAGATGGTTTTCTGCTCTCGGCGGGCTGTCTTCTCACCCCACAGCATCCACACGCTGAACCGAGTGTCTGAAACGCTCTGCTTTAAAAGCTTGAGATGAAATAAGGAGACATTCCCCTGCTGAGGTACCGGGGAGTCCTGAGTTTTGAAAGCAGCAGTGTGCTGAATGACAAACCCCGGACCTCAGATGGCAGAGAGCAGAGCGAGTCACCCAGGCCTCCTGCCACTGATTGTTTACCTTGTTTTAGTGTGTCTATATGTCACCTTGCTAGCGTACGTGTGAGCTCATCCTTTTCCTGTGTGATAAAAGCCACTTCCTGGCAATGTTGACCTTGCCTGCTGCTGTCAGTCACACACACAAAAAGCAGCATGTTTTTGTTCTCGAGTTTCTCTGCTGCTATCACATAATTATAATGCTTGAAAGGCGAGCACAAATCTCTCATGTTTCCTATTATTCTTCTTTTGACACTTTTTTTCAATTAATTCTACTCCAGTCATTCATTACACACTATAAAAATTGAAAAAGTGCAGTTGTTCACTTAAAGAGCCATTTGATTATTCAGTGGTGTCCTACTGTATTCAGGTTATACTTTTTAACCCCTTGAGCAGTTCTCATTGGATCGACATACCATTTATTGGGTTCAGAAAGATTATAAGTTTTTAAAAAAGGTTTCTTATGCACACCAAGTCTGCATTTAATTGATAAAAAAAATAACAATAAAAATACGTAAAAACAGTAATATTGTGAAATATTATTACTATTTTAAATAAATGTTTTCTATTCTAATATATTTAAAAATGTAATGAATTTTCAACACAAATTTTTTCAGTCACATGATCTTTCAGAAATCATTCTTAATTCATTTCTTAAGGTATTAGTGCTGCTTAATATTTTTGTAAAAACTTGAAACATTTTTTTAATGTATAGAAACTGCATTTTTTGTTTAATTATTTTTTTCTTTAATAATTTATTATTATTATTATTATTATTATTATTATTATTATAAATATATTCACTGTCACAACTTAATTCATCTTTGCTGAATAAAAGTACAAATTATATATAATAAAATATAATATATACAGTATTTATTTTGTATGTAATTGCCCTTTATCAAAACAATTTCATAACAATTAATAACAAAGAAAAACAAATGGTTGTAGAAAAAAAAAAGGCTATTGGATGTATGCATACATGATTGTGTAATGACTTTGACGTTAAGTCCGGACATTCGACTTAACACAGTTACAGTACTAGTATTTAGTTGCAAGTAAACACACTTTTATTGTCAATACACTAAGTTTAGCAAAGTTGATTTTTCATCAAAGCTTTGCACTCAGTCAAAACTGCTTTAACTTTTAGTGAAGGTTTCTGCATGAATGTATGTGTGTGTGTGTGTGTGTGTCTCTTCTATCAGCAGCAGTTGGTGTGTGTTGCTGTGCTGTTCCCTGTCATTTCTTCTCAGTTCTCCGTCTCTCTCGTTTTATGCTCCCTTGTGCTGGATATTATTCTCAAGAGCTGTGGAAGTCTTGACCCTGTGCTCTCAAACACCTCACCCTGTCACTATCCTCTCCTCTCTCTCATCCACCTCTCCTCTTAGTGGCTCGTTTGAGAAGTCCAGGGCTGGACGCCCCCTTCCCCGAGCACACATACAATCTCACAGCCCTGGATGAGTCTGCAGGGCCCTGAATGCATGACTGCACCGCTGACGGCTGACAGGCTTTTTGGGCTTTTATCCGTCATTGTTGCGTCTGTCTATTTTCCTCCTCTTCTTCCTCCTCCTGTCCTCTCCTCTCTTCTTCTCTCCTCCTGTCATCACACCGTCAGCAGCTAGACTTTAGTCCAATGTCTCCTCTTGTAATCCTGCTCTCCAGAAAGCCATAACTGACCGAAAGATTCATCCAAGGATTATTGCTGTGATTTGTGGAATGTGAGAGTGCCAGAATTCAGACAGAAGCATTTTAGGGTTGTAAACATGAAAGCAGGAGGGTGAAAGGGAAGAATGGATAGATTTGCAATGTATCTAACACAAAAACGCTCCCCTTTAACCCTCTAGTTTGACACGGTCGATACTTTAGTACATGATGCAGACAGCTAAAGAAATCTATACCCGTCTCTGAGTGCAATACACATAGAAATGAATATAGCCTTTAGAAGGTGATTATTTCACTCCGATGAAGCACTGGAGAGCAATTTGTCTGTTTCTAAATTGATTGACTTTGTTTATCCTTCATGTCACTTTCTCCACTGCAGTTTTTCTACATATGGTGTACTTTTCAAGGTTTTGCTTGCAGATATCCGTTGAGGCCAGTAGTTTGGTTTGATTGAATCCGCTCAACAGTGTCAGTTGCATCTGTGTGTTCGAGCAAGCGTTCATCTCGTTCCATCCTTTTGATGAAGCCGTGCTGCACAGGCTGATGTTTTCAGCTGAGGATCACAATGTTGCTTTGATCGGGTATCAAATAATGATTTCGAGTTAAGCTCAGGTGTAGATTTGAAGGTCCCGTTGAGGCATTGAGCAATGTTCAAGAATGTACTCTACTGTTCAGATGCTTGAAGAATAAAATCAATACTTTTATTCAGCAACAACTTATTAAATTATTATATATTAGAAAGCAAAATTGATTTCAACATTGAAAATAAGAAGAAATTTCCCTTGAACAGAAATGTCAGCATGTTAGAATGAGTTCCTAAGAACCATGTGACACTGAAGACTGGAGAAGTAATGCTGAAAATTCAGTTTTGCGATACAGGAATAAATGTAATTTTCAAATATATTCAAATAGATATTTTAAATGTATTTAAAAGCTTTACTATTTTACTGTATTTGTGATTAAGTTAACCCAAAAGCCTTGGTGAGCATAATAGTCTACTCAATAACTGATTCATTTAAATATCTCCATTGAATCCTAATACTTATGAATCAATCAGATTGAATATTTCCATATTGATATAGATAGCTGCTTTGTATATTAACAGTGTTGTTGAGGAAAACCGACAACTACTCATGTTAAAGTGATAGTTTACCTCAAAAATGAAATGGTTACTGGTAGCCATTTACTGCAATAGTATGGAAGCCAATTGGCGATGATAAGCTGTTTGATTACCAACATTCTTCAAAATATCTTCTTTTTTTTTTGTTCAGTGGAATAAATAAATTAATGTATTCTTGGAACAACATGAGGGTTAGTAAACTGGGGTGAACTGTCCCTTTAAGTGTCAATATCCATGCTATTATATTGCACAATAAATTCTAGAGTGTGCTGTTATTTTTGATGTTGATATTTGCCTATAAACATTCCCGATTTATATTGAGTTTTAGACATGTGATGTAGCGGACAGGTGTACAAGTGGACATATTGCCCAAAAAATTCAAATGACACCTAAAGAGAACACTGGAACTGGAGAACCATTAAACTGTGCTATTTTGGACTTTTGCCATATTTAGGCAGACAAGTGCTTGATTTCCTAAATCCTATTACAAAAGAGCGACAAATGCAATTAGCAACTTCTCTTCGCCTGAACTTGCTGCGTGCACCAGGAATGAAACATCTACGACGGAAGCTCTGACTGTAATCGTGTTACACACCACCTATTTGTGCGTGAAAACCGGTAAAACACATAAAAATAACATGAAATGATATGACAAACATTTAATTGGAGATGAACCAGATCGTTTAAAGGATATTAAACTGAAGTGCGCACAGTTTTCGGTGTAATCAGTTTTGATATTAGAAGCATGTGGGTTGTACATCAAACCCTGTAGGATTTAAATGGTTTCCAAATCTGCGGAGGGATGTTGAAGTTTATTTCCTTTCGAAGTTTATAAGCTGCTTAAAGCCTCAAAGGAGTTTAGCATGGGCTGCCACAGAAACATCAGCCTCGGAGACAGGCCTGACTAGCTGCCGCTGAAACTCAGACGAAAGTGTGTGTGTAATAGAGCTAAGTGTGGATAAACATAGTGTCCTAGTTTCTATTGGATAAGGCAAACTGCATGTCCATTGAAGTTGTAGAAGCAATTCTATGAATACAGTTTGTGTCACATCAGAGTTTGGTTTTCCGGAAAGATCTTCAGCTATTCAAGGATGTTGAAACCCACAAGGTATTGTGTGACACAGCTTTTGTTTTGTTTTTTATATTATTTTTCGATGGATATTTACTCAGGTTCTCCACTCGAGGAGCTGTCTTTCATTCATCTGCACTCAATGAATCCATTTCCTTCTGGAAATATTCTGCATTTGAAATGCTTCCTGTGACCATCTGATCTACTACACCATGTTGTTGTGGAGGTAAGAACAGCTTTCAGAAGGAAAGATGGATTGTGATCCTCTCCAGGGGTGTGTTGGGTGAGATTACCCTCATTATCGCCCGTCTCGGTGCCTTCCAGACCTCCACCGCCCACCCGAGCCTACTAATGGAGGCCAAACAGCAACCGCAAACAGCCTCAGCTTAGAGTCTTACTGAACCCAACCAAATCGAATCGGTTGTATCACCCCCTGCTCTCCATCATATTGGTACATTTAGATGTTTAGACCTAGTTTTTATGGTCTACATCTTTAGCTCTGAATGTTAGAGAGCACATTTTCAGTTTTCTTATGTTGCTGTGTGAATAACATGCTAAATCCTTCCTAGATGTGATGGTTGGATTTTTTTAGCTTGATTCCAGGTTTTCATTTTGTTTTGAAATAGACAAAAACCACATTGTACATCATATTTCCTTTGCCCTACAAACACAGACAATAAATGTCATTTTATTCATGGCATCTCATCTTTCTCTTGTATTGAAATGTGTATTTGCCGACTATCCACTCTCCTGAGGCACAAGCAAATATGCACTTGTCAGCTCCAAAGTGCATATTTTGCTTTCCTCATCCGTATGATACCCAGACGATAGCGTAAGCTTCTCATTGTTGAATGTGTGTTTCTCCAAATCTCTCCCCTGACTAATAACCTGATGCTGTATTTTCAGTTTTATGAGTCCTGGTCGGAGTGAACGGCAGATTTAGTATTGTAAAGAATGTGTAATGTATGATTTGTGAGTGTAATGAGTAAGAAGTGTGGGGGTCTGTGAGCAAAAACACCCTCCGTGTGCTGTTGATTGATTAGTGAGGGTTGTAACCAGCCAAATGTATTCACGCCTGGCCTAATGCTATGGACTGTGGACCGGGATGTTACCCTGTATGCATTACAGTGACATATTCACCTCAGCCAGCTCAATAAATCTTACTGTGTGAGGAAAGAATTTCTACCTCTCTTTTCAGCCTTACTGTAGATAATATAAGGAAGGTACAGAGAGTTTGCACAGGAGATTTGAAGCGAAAGACATAAAGACTGAGAAACACCACAGTGTGGGGCCATAGACCCTCCACAACTTCACTTGTCTCCTTAGATCTTTTCCAAATCTAGCGAACTTCCTACCTATACATCAGTTTAAGACATCAAATGTGCTCCCAATGGGAAGGCTGTTCCGAAAGTTAGATACCAGTTAGAGAACCCTAAGTGATGTGAGAGTATGTATGTGTAATAAATCAATGGCCTGTGGTCAATTATTCCAAATATTCAATTTAAACAATAATCCAGTTTTCTTGCCACTGTAAATTCATATTTTGCAGCAAGAACCACTTGAATATAAATTGCAGAAATGTGTAATGCATCATATTACGAGCAAGACCAAGGATAAATGCATGAATCAACTAATTTTTCCAACATTTTCTGATGTGTATATATATATATATATATATATATATATATTAGGGGTGTAACGGTTCACAAAATTCACGGTTCGGTTCGATACGATTCACTGGTGTCACGGTTCGGTTCGGTACGGTTCGGTACGTTTTAGATACAGCAAAAAGAAAAATTGGCAGATAAATTTCCTTGATTTTTAAAAAATGTTTTATTTATTAAAACTAACAAAGTATGTTTTTTTTTTTTTTTTTTTTTTTACATTGAACAATGATGGAGCTATTCTTTACCCATATTCTATGGTGTTTTCTTAGCAGCATATTGTATAAACAAAAACAGCTCCTTATAAAAAATAAAAAAAATGAAAATGTCATATTGTTGTAGTAGTTATGAACACATAGAAAGATGTAACCTTTTATATGGAACTCTATAACTCTTTATATTGAGTGTGTTTTTACTCAATTGGTTCTCTATAGGGCTTATGTTTTTTGGAACAAAGCAGGAATTACTCTCTGGCTGAAATAGGCTCGTGAAGGAATATTGTAACGGGGCTCAATTACATTAAGCATGTTCTTAAAACCTGCGTTTTCCACTACAGAGTAAGGCGCTCGCTCACTCAGTACGCGCTGAAGGCTCGTTGGAAAATGGCCAAAGGGTCTTTTACACAGGACGCGGTATGCGCGGTGCTGGACCCTGGGCTCAGCGTTGCCCTTCAGATACAACGCGATTTGCGCTGCACCATACCAAGAGCAAAGTAGGTGGAGTTTTCAAAACTGCCCTTGCATACGTTCTATTTATAACAGTTCTTCTATCTAATAACGTGCAGGCCTGTTAATTTTATCGTACTGCTCAGGAAATTCCGACACAGTATAGTACTAGTCCATTTTGATTTCCGTGCTTGTTTGGATGCCCCGATCGATTGGTAAAGTGCACCCAAACACGAGACCTGTTGGTTATTGGAGGATTTTCTATTTCTGGTCTTTTAAACGCATTGGCCATTTTTTAAACGAGCCTTCAGCGCGTACTGAGTGAGCAAGCGCCTGACTGAGCAGCATAACATAAACATATAAGTTGGTGCTTTTTTCTTCTTCGGGGGTGTCAGGGGCGTTGCCTGTTACGTTGTTTGGGTTATTGGGCTACCTTGTTGAATGCATATCATTATATTTCACAATTCTTTTTTCCAAATATAATTAATTAGTCCAATGAACCGTTCGGTACATAGTGCGTACCGCGTACCGAACCGAAAGCCTCGTACCGAACGGTTCAATACGAATACGCGTATCGTTACACCCCTAATATATATATATATATATATATATATATATATATATTTTTTTTTTTTTTTTTTTACCTTTATTTATGTAGCACTTTATACTGATTGTGTCAAATCAGCTTTACAATGTCAAATAGGAAAATAGTCAATAATGCAAATGGCAAATGACAAAGAGTGTCAGCTAAAGTTAGTTCATTGATGATTCAGTGATGTCATCATCCAGTTCAGTGCTCTTCCGATAGTGTCTATGCAATCAGTCAAGCGCCCCAACTAAGCAAGCCAAAGACCAAAACTCCATCATGACATGACATTACATGACATATGATATATAATATGATATTTAAATAAATTGATTAATTAAAATAATGTTTTATTGAATTAAATGTCCTTTATTTTATCACTTGTGGTGCCATTTGTTCCCTGTGCTTTAATCTGCATTGAAATTAATCACAGTAACATTGCATTATTGGTTCATGTGCATAATGTTAATATTTGTCTCTTTGCAGCTATGCTTGACAATCATATTACATCACCAAAGTTCACGTGTGGACTTCAGGACACTGCAAATCAATTTGTAAAATGCTCCTTTACCAAGTTCTACATAGCAGCTCACTATGTTTTACCAGATTGTGGTCACACTCTAGTAAGTTGAGTGTCATACTCACACGCTCATACTCTACCAGAATTACTACATGCTTAGAGGTTTAAACAAAGTCCCTAAAAGCATTAGGTTGCGTAGGAGTGTACGCTAACCTCACGCTCACGTCGCTTTCTGGCCCTTTAATCACATTTATGCAAATGACACATTAGAAGTTCAGGGGGAAAAAAATATTGCAGTCTATTTCAGATACAGAGGAAATCACAAAAAAGGCACTCGGGGATGGGCATTTAGCGTATCGCGTGTCATTTGTTTGGAAACATATATTACATTAGAGGAAGTAGGCTGATGATATTTCCTGCTGCGTGGGAGCTTTATTGAGCCCTGGGGCAACATGTGTTGAGTAATTGAGGCACTAATGTAAATAACGACTCAGATAGAAGATCAATCATTGGCCGGTACTGAACTTTAATATTGGAGTGAGGCATGAGCCCTGTGTAACACAGATATGAAACATTATCAGCATTCCCTAAAGATACTCTATAGACTTAAAGGATGTTTATGTGAAGCCCATATGTTGTATATGGTTCATGTAAATCCTCTCTCCCACTCTCTTCCCATCAAGGTCTGAACTCTTCACCTGTTCTTGCTCTTTTCTGCTCTTTTTCTCTCTCTGACATAAAAATTGCAAATGAGAGTGTTAATATCTTAATCATGCATGTTTCCTATAGAGATCTCAGCAACACCAGAAACTGTGCTGAGATCTGCCAAGATGCTCTCAATATGAACTCATTCATTTCTCATTACTTTTTTTTCCAAGACAAAATTATTTGAACTTTGCCATCTACATTAATTGTATTACTCTGTATCTTAAATCAGACTTTTGTTATTAATAATAGCCTAATTTAACCACAAAACTAGGTTTCCTTAATCAGTATTTTTGTCATGATTTGCAGTAAAATAAATAAATATTTTTCATATTATATTCCCTGAAAATATTTATCTTTGGTATATGCATAAAACTCTTTAAAACATTAATAAAGTACTGCAAATTTAGTCCTATTTTATCCTATTCTAAAAGAATATTGCTCACCAAGGCTCTTTATTTGATAATTTTTCTTAAATATATAAATTTAGGACTGTGCGTGCATTTGTATACATATTTTTTTATCTTTTTCATACATTTTATTATTTTTTTTATTATTTGTATAAATATTTATATACAATTTACATATTCCATTTGAATATATTTAAAAATAAAATCTATTCCTGTAATATCCAAGCAAAAAATTCTCATTTTTTCCAGTCTTAGTCACAATCTTAAAACTGTTTTACTGTATATGGGAAAATAAAATACATTTTGATAAAATAAGTGCAACCTTAGTAGGTATAAGAAACAAAGAAAAATAATAATAATAAATAAATAAATTCCTCTGTGTGTCTGTGTGTGTGTATACGACTTGAGTGTTTATTTAATTTTTCTAAAATTCATCAAATTTAAGAAAAATGAGTTGCAAATGCCATTTTAGGTTGGCTTTTAATCTACAGAGCTAAGTAAGAGCAACCTCTGAGCAATAAAATGTTCCACTGGCATAAACACATGCACACACACACACACATAGGCAGAGTATTAAAAACAAACAATCTTTCCATTCCACTGTCATATCAACATTATTTAGAGCTGAGCAACAGTGAGAAATGCCCCTGATATGATCAGCCAATGGCCGGGCGTCTGCCATCTATCAGCGGGTACTGCAAATTCAGGGAATTATAAATAACACAGGCAGGGTATATGGGAAGAAATAGCTCCCAGTAAACAGATAATAATTATGTAAATGTTGTTGGACCTCGGGACTTAGTGAGAACTCTGTAACCGAAGCTCCAAAACAGCGGAGTATGCAGATAGTCATTTTAATTTACTCTCTGCTTAACTCAGATATATAGCAATTTACTCCATCACGACAGTCACCTTGTCCTGAGTGAGGTGTGTTTTTGTGCCATTGAAGTTGACAATTAATGTTGACCTTGTTGAAAACGATTTTCATGTAGCCTGTTCCTAAAAGCTCAAAACTGAGGTAATAATCTATCATTTCTCAGAGCTTTGAGAACTTGCACAACTTCCTTGCAGCATCTGTGTCCCAACATATATTCAAAGTTTTAAGCTGATTTGCCCTAATTGCATAATCTAACAGTTATCTAATGTGTTAGATGGGGAGTTCATTATCTGAGCACTTTGTGCTGGTGCACACAACATCACACTCTCACTTTACGGCCGCTAACACAGTTGCATAGCCACGGGTGTGCCAGGGTGTGCCTGTGCCACCCACAGTGGCAGCTGGCACACCTAAAAATAGATGCATAATAATTTTTTATAGTCTCAATAAAAAAATGTTTACTAAACTTGGGCTATTGTTGTTTACTTAGAATATATATATATAATTTTTTTTTTGTTCGCGACTTGGTTGATTCAGATCGGCACTTCGGAGCCTGTTCGCGACTCGGTTGATTCAGATCGGCACTTCGGAGCCTGTTCGCGACCCGGTTGATTCAGATCGGCACTTCGGAGCCTGTTCGCGACTCGGTTGATTCAGATAGGCACTTCTGAGCATGTTCGCGACTCGGTTGATTCAGATCGGGACTTCGGAGCAAGTTCGCGACTCGGTTGATTCAGATCGGCACTTCGGACCCTGTTCGCGACTCGGTTGATTCAGATCGGGACTTCGGAGCCTGTTCGCGACTCGGTTGATTCAGATCGGCACTTCGGAGCCTATTCGCGACTCGGTTGATTCAGATCGGCACTTCGGACCCTGTTCGCGACTCGGTTGATTCAGATCGGCACTTCGGAGCATGTTCGCGACTCGGTTGATTCACATCGGCACTTCGGAGCCTGTTCGCGACTCGGTTGATTCAGATCGGCACTTCGGAGCCTGTTCGCGACTCGGTTGATTCAGAACAGCACTTCGGAGCCTGTTCGCGACTCGGTTGATTCAGATCGGCACTTCGGAGCATGTTCGCGACTCGGTTGATTCAGAACAGCACTTCGGAGCCTGTTCGCGACTCGGTTGATTCAGATCGGGACTTCGTAGCATGTTTGAGATTTTTTTTTTAATTCAGATCTGGACATCGAAGCAGGAAGTGTTTGTCAAACAGTTAATTGGTGATAAATGAATATTTGGACTTGAGGCTTTTTTTACCTGTCGATTCAGCATGTACATGGACCCACACACAAAGGTGGACACACTCTAGACGAGTGCCAGGTAGGGTGACCACCCGTCCCGCGTAGCGCGTGCACGCACAGCGTTTGAGCCCAATACATGCCTCCCACAAATTGAGACTGTGTCACGCATAATCAATGCTTGCTCAAAAAAAGTTGGTCGCTATATCTGGAGTCACCAACCCGTCGATCGCGGTCGACAAGTCGATCTTGGAAGCATTTTAAGTCGATCGCGAAGATTTTTCAAAATCTGAAAAAAAAAAAAAGGTGCGAGCCTCCGCTGACGGCGCGCGCACCTCCCGAAACAGACGAGACATTTATACTTGACACAACTGTTTTAGACTGAAAACCAGACCATACAACTGATTATGCCGAGGGTGCCGGTGTGATGAGATGTAATAATATCCGTCTGCTCGGGCATGATTGTTTTAGGCCTGTAATTGATTGATTATTGAGGTAATAGGGATGGCACGGTTCGCTGAAATAAAAAAACCAAACCGTTCTGTTCACCACACACGGTTCGGCACGCGCTTCAACTTAAATCTGACAAAGCATCTGTAATATCATCTGTAATATGTCTTGCTATAAATGGCACGTAAAAAAAAACAGGGTTCAGCTAATAAATGTTTCTGTTGATGCATGCGCATTCTGGCTTCCCAGACATTACAAAAACATGAAAAAAAAAAAAGATCTATATTGAGCAACTACAATTCATTTTTATCCTATAATTATATATTATAATTAATTTAAAGTGAATAAATTGTTATGAAAAATAAGCAAAATGAAATAGCTAAAGTTCAAAATTATCGTATTTGGAAGAAAACTATTACATTTAACAATTAACTACATTTTGACACGACCTGCAAATTAACACTAGGAGTATGGTTGGACGGAAGCAGTGTGACAAAAATACTATCCCATAATTTTGCACAGTAATCTGACAATAAATGTGGCACACCCAGATTTTCATATGCACACCCAGAGTCTCTTTTCTGGCTACACTACTGCGCTAACAGTCTCCATCTATACACCAACTTCTCCTCACGCTGCACACTGTGTTCCACCAAGAACAATGGTCACCGCTTGTCCAAAAATAACGTGATTAATGAGTCCGCCCCAGCCTAATATTCTTATGACTGTCATTTTCCAGGTCTCTATCCATATAATATGCATGTCAGAAACTCGAGCTGCCAAGAAAAGATTGTGCAGCTAAGATGAAGGGTAACATTTTCATTCAGCCGTTTGAGGTTTGAGATCTTCATCATTAGTGGAATATTCCAGGTCCAGTGAAAGTTAAGGTCTCTCCATCTAATAATAACATGATGAGAATATGCCTTCAGCCAAAATTAATTAATAATTGATAAATGAAACCAAATACTGCCCATTAGATATATATAATAAAGTATATATATATATATATATATATATATATATATATATATATATATATATATATATATATACACACACACACACACACAAAAAAAATTCTGTGGCATAATTTTGCTGATATTGTCAATTGAGCTTAACTTTTGCATCTGTAACATTTAATAGTTGTTTGAATTCTTAAAGACCTGAATCTCAGATAAAAGGATTATCATTTTGGCATGCTGTCTTTTCTCGCTGTTTATTTCACTTTCTTTCTTCCAGGATTAAACCTCTTTTTCTCCAACCTTGCGTTTTTTAACGTCTTTTTACCTTAGGGGCCATCTGTATGGAAATGCACTCTGAACGATTGAAGGAATTTTTTTTTTAGCCATAAGAGGTCGGATGATTTCTCTCTCTCTCCTCCACGCCAGATCCTAATCGTTAGCCTCTTTGCTTTTTTCCTGAGCAAAGCTAAGCAAAAAATTGATGTCCACACACTTGATGAAATAGACCCCCGGGAGAGTAAATAACCACAGCGCAATCTCGCTCTCAAATCTCTGGTAAACATTCCAGGGACTACATCCTTTTTTTAGACAAATTTATTCATAAGCCTTCTCACTAACCCATAGTTTTGTTGTCGATGCCTCTCGAAAATGAGGCCTGGTTCATTTCTACACTAGTGCGACACGCATACGGGAAGTGAAATTATGTTGTATGTCCCTCTGACTTCTATGCTAACATGTTTACTGGACCACATTAGCGTGATTAGCCTTTGCGCGAGCATAGTTAGGCTAATACACAAGCTGTCCCTCGTTATGGCGCCCGTCGAAGGCAAAGCAGTAGCGCTTAATTGGCTGGCAATGTTCCACATGGACGAGAAGAGACTTGCTGGGCTTCTGTCACTTTTCCCTGATAAAGACATCATGGCTAATGGGTGTCACAGCCAAAAACCTGCGGTTGGCATGACAAATAAAGCCATTATCTTCTCCTACTGGAGTGGCCATTTTGATAGATGCTCCTGAGAATGAAAGAGTGCATGTGTCTTTGTGTACAGAGAGAGGTAGAGCGACGGAGTGTGCTGTGGTGGTTTTCCAAAGGTCTTTGTTTTGATGACCTTCTAAATCCTATCAAAATGCAGCTGGTCAACATGGCTGTTTGCACAGACCCTGCTGTCTATATAGAAATGCCTTTCAACAGATGAATTGCAGTCGGAGCCGGAGGCTATGAACCATGTCTGGTGCTGTAACAGAGCTTTTAGTGGAGAGCCTTTGAATAAACACACTGAATCAAGGATGTCAAGTGATTTTCTGCCACCAGGGGGCAGTAAGCTTGTATGTTTTAAAGGCTGGACTGGTTTTAAAAGCACAGAGGATGAACACAGAGGAAGATTTTGTTCTGTATTACATGCTTTTGTGGGGTTTTCTTCTTTCTGTCACATGCAAAGACATTTCTGTGCTTTAAGAACACATATCTACTCTTGCAGCATTAGTTAGCTCTATGAATGCTTTTTCTTAGCACACATTTAAAGTCCAGCATGTTACAAGACTGTTTTTTGGAGCAATAAGAGGACAAGATCTTCTCAAGATGGTCTCCATGTCGTCTCATTACAGCTCTCATGAGCCGAGCATGTTCCAGTTTGTAGGTTATTGTGTGGGATCTGCACATCATAATGAAAATTAAGCTCAGTTGTCTGGGGAAATGGGGAACCCCAAAGTCTCATAATTAAGAAATGGAAGGCATTTAGCGCAGATGAAATTTTAATGGTGTGTTAATAATTTAACATGGCAGATGGATCTGTTCTGCCATACCTAGATCACTCAGTCACTCTATGGCACTTTCGGAGGACATTCCTTGGTGTGGAATCTTCATTCAAGTTATTATCTTGTCTTTGGAGATTCCTTGGCTCTGTTGTATTAACATTACTGTACCTGTTTACAGAGCAATGTTGTTGTAGTATCATTGAGATACTATATTTTTATTATTATTTTTAATTAGTTGTAATTGTTGCATTAATTTTTATATTATTGTTATCCTTATCATTTTAAAGTTTTAGTTTTTTTTATTTATTTTAGATTTAGTTTGTTATTTTAGTACATCAAATGGAGAAATATTCGGACGACGGCTAACATGTTTAAATAAATATAAAATAAATGGAGATTTTATTTTATTTCGGATAATGTTTATTTTATTAGTAAATAATATTTTATGGTTTTAGTTAACTATAATGAACCAGGTAGAAAATTACACTTTATTATTGACACATATTGTTAATTGGAATTTCTTTGTAAATTTTTCTCTAGACTTCCAAATTTTAAGTGAAATTTCTTTATAATTTAAAGAAAAAGAAAAAGCTGCTTTAGGTTGGTCTATGTAAATAGACTCTCAGCCTGGCAAAGCTAATAATTATTATCAATAATAATAATATTTATATAAGCAGATCATATTCCAGATAATATTTGACATATTTGTTCTTATAATACAGTGTATTATTATTATTATTATTATTATTTTAGCCAGCTAATTTCACAGCCTGACCAGCTGATAAGTGCTCAAAATCCTTCCTTCAAAATCCAGCAAACCTGACCACCTGGGAAGAGCAAATATGACCAGCTATTTTTATTTACAGTAACTGGCTTGAAATGCTTACTTGAGTTAAGCTGTTTGCTTCCTTTAGTTTTTGATAGATTTAGTATGAATAGGGGCAAGAAGCTTCGGACATGCTGTGTTAATTGAACATTTTGCTCAGCGTTTGAGGCTATTTACTTTCTGCTTTGATGGAGCTGTGCTTGTCAATAGCATCAATGATTCAAGACATTGTGTTGAAAGTGTTGCCAGGCGTCTTTTGGAACCAGCCACGCAAGACTAAGAAAGCAAGAGAGGCAGACTGAGCTGCAAAACAGGCATAAGAGCGAGAAGAAAAATGGACAGATGCACCGGGTACGCTCTCTGAACACTCCTCCTCTTCCTAGCTGTTCAGCTCAGCGGGGTTTGTGCCCTGTGCTGCACTGTACGCATGTATTTATCCTCACAATATACACTGTCATCAAGAAGCCTGCCAGTTAGACACACGCTCACATGGATGTACGCACGCACACACTTACACATGCATGCATCTGCTCTCTGAGCAAGTATAAACACTTCTGTGCGCACAGGAGAGGACGGAAATCAGATTTCTGCCTAAATCGAGTTTGGGCGAATGTGATTTAAGCAGTGCAGGAGTTGAAAGGCAGAATATGCGTTGATGTGCATGTGTTCACTAGCAAGAGAGTTATTGCAATGCATTAGGTGCAGTAATTCCTGCTCTGCAGGGATTATGGGTATTCTGAGAGTCTCAGCTGCTTGGAGGTTGTAATATTGTTCTTTTATGGGCATGTTTCCATTTCATTCAACATCGTGGCCCCAGAGGATTTGTGTATGTATGGTTGTATGTTTATAGATGTCCTTTATAAGGATACGTACATCAGTGAAACATATCCAACAGCCTATAGTAGTTTTGTTTTATAGTAGCATGTATTTGTGGGTATTGTTGCTCCATGGGTGACATCTTTACCAAGATGAGGAAAGCTGGTTTTCAGATCAGACAAGTACGTCTCAGATCTCTTTTCTTTTTTTTTCTTTTTTTTCGTTCAAACCACATCTGCTCTGCTTTGCAACAACAATGGGAAGTAACTAGTGATTGTTTGTCCAGTATATGGGCAAAGGATTGCAGTATCAGATGGATTACTATAATAAGAAGAATAACAATTGGTTAGTTTAACTCAAATCCTTTTTTTATATTATCTAAGGTAAAAAAATAAAATAAAAAAAAAAGCAAATGAAATCCGATTGAATGATTGTTATTTTGCAGCAGTCGTAAGGTGCATCCTATGTGGCGATATACTACTAAAAAAGAAACTTGTACATTACCAAAGCAAATTATTTTTTAACTTAATGCTATATTCATCAACATTCTTATCAATTATTATCATCTTTCTTTAACCAGATTTGTAAAGATAACAGCGGCTGTGCTTACACATGATATACATTTGTAGATCTTGAAGAGCTGTGTGGATTATTGTCTAAATTAACTGATTAACTTGTTTGCATTCGACCAATTTATCACACGTGTTGTTGACTGGTTAGTAAACACATAAGAGATATTGCTTGTATTGGACAAATGAAAGTAAGACACACACTGAAGAAGATTCGATGGGACAGAAATGTTTGTTTATATACAGTATATAGCTACAGTTTCACCAGAACTGATCTGGTTTAGAAATGAAAGCTTTTAATATGCAACTAACAGATGTCTAGCACATTTTCATTTATTTGAGTTAATTGTGTTTGATTATTTTTCTAGGAAGAGGTTTTTCACACCGTTGGTGGAGGATTATACACCGGAGCCTCTTATAGAACCGATCATTGGTACAAAGAGAGACAGAGAGCATGATAGAGGATCCATTATCAGGATCTGCCTGACAATGAGTCCATCAAGCTTAAACATCAGCTCTGACGAAGCTAAATTACAGAGAAAGAGAGAGAGAGAGAGAGGAGCGCTCCCTCACCCCATGTGCATATTGCTTTTTAATTATGCTGCTCGCCCAATTTACGGCTGATTTCAACAGGGCTTGGCCTGGCCAGATGCTCCTGCTCTAAACTCGATTTCTGATTTAGGATTCATTCACAGGGCCTCAGTGTTTCTTTAGCATCTAATGGAAAAGCTCATGCTTTTATTCTACGCTGTGTGTGAGTGAGTGCATGCATGTCATTATACACACCTTTATCTCCGCTCCATGTTCCTTTGTTTTGGCACACTAGGTTTTACAAGGCCAAAGCTCATCGATGTGTGATCTTCGCCCTGAGAAGTACAAATCCCCGCTGCTCTTATGCTATCAAAAATGAGAGAACGGTTTAGCAGATGCTCTCGCCTCGCCTGCCTGAGTTCCACAGACCCAGTGAGGAGATGAAGCGTTTTCTGGCTAAACTCTTGCTAACTGTCCTTTTCGAAAGTACAGCTGTCATACCGCATCAACACAGAACCCACAAGTCCAGTAAATAGCCTTTCTCGCAGTGTAGCAGAACCACACTCAGAATGCCTGTTTTCAACCTGGACTTTGTCATTAGCCAGGTTTCCATTCACTTCAATGCAAATTGGCAATATATTTCTATAAAACATTACATTACATAAGCGATTAAAAATAATAAAGAAATTGTAAAAAATTTAAATACAATTATAGATTTGTTTATAATTCTATACTATTTTAGTTCAATTTTATGCTATAAAAATATTGTATTTTATATATTTTATTTTTATAATAGTCTTTTTTAAATGCTACATGTGAATGTCTGTTATTGTCCAAAAATACAGAAAATAAAACTCTTTTTGGTAGCTAATACACTGTAAAAATGACTTTTTCAAAGATGACTTTCAAAGATTATTGGAATAGATTTTACAAGAAAATACAGTTTCAGTTTTTCTACTTCAGAATTTCACATGCAGTTTAATGTGTTATTTACCATTTCTTTGTAATTGTTTGTGAAAATTACTAGCAAATTCTGAGTGAAAACTTTCACTTCCAATATTTTTCAGTGTTGCATTAACAAATCAGTCAAAATGCTGATGTGGAAATATGACTGATGTATAAAATTTTGTTAATGACTTCAGAAAACTGAAGAACTGTTCCTCTATTCTGTGTGTACGGATTTCATGAAGGTCTTGTCATTGTATTGGACATGTCAATGTCAATATAATGGACAGCCGAAGTCTCCTAGAAAGTTTCCATCTCTCGGTTGACCTGCTTGTTCCTCCACAGCTGGTCAATTAGCTCCCCCCGTGCCAGAGATGATAGACCCAGACGGTCTACTTCCTGTTGGCTCCGCCCGGCTCAGGCTGCAGGCCAACTGACCAGCAGGTGACCGAGCGAACCACGGGACTCTGGGAAAGATGAATAATTCTCCTAACACATCAGGACTGAAATCAGGGGGCTAATTGCAAAAGCAATTTGAAATGGTTAACAAAGACTGGGCAGAGGGGAGGACTGTCCTTCCAGGTCAGGGACTTTCCACAGAGCTGAACAGAGAGATTTTCAGGGCCAGATGTTCAATTACAGCTGATGCCCTTGTGCCAAGCGTTTAGGCGAGGTCACTCTCAAACCCTTTGTTGTGTTTGAGTGTGGCTTACACAAAGCTTTTGGAGTCTTCCACGGTCACGTCTTTTCCCCTTGCTTGATTTTTTCATGACCTCTGACCCCTGAGCTACAGTCATTTCACAGAAGTATATCCAGTATATCTGCTTTGAATTTTCATTGGCACAAATATGATCACATTGCATTAGATTTTTCTGCGATGTCCAATCACATCCATCCATCCATAAAAATGTCATTTATTCCTGTGATGAAAAACTGAATTTTCAGCATCATTAATTAGGTCTTAAGTATCACATGATCCTTGAGCAGTGATTCAAAAAGTCATTTTGCTGCATAATCATTTATAGAAACTGATGCATTTTCCCCTGGATTATTTAAAAAGTAGAATGTTTAGAAGAACATAATTTATTTGAAATATATATACTTTTTGTCACATTATAAAAATATTTACAGTGACTTCTGATGCATTCTTGCTGAAAAAAAAAATATATTTTTTTATTATTATTACAAATTTTTTCTGTTAATGTTAATTATATATATATATATATATATATATATATATATATATATATATATATATATATATATATATATATATATATATATATATATATATATATATATGTAACATGAAAATTTTACAAAATGTAGGGTACATGTTTAATGTATGTATTAATGTATCCTCTATTACTCTTTCTTTCAGGATTTGTGGTTTGTAGCTTTGCAGATTTAGATAGTGGGATTTCTGGGCCATTATGCAAGTTTTATGTTTTTTACTTGTAACATCAGGCTTTCATGTTCAATTTGTAATGATTGGGTACATTTTGTTGTCACAGTCAGTAGATGATTCTGGAATGAAGTCCTGCCCTCCTCTATACTCTATAAACCGTACATTTTCATATAGAGCAAGTCCACAAATTATATTGCTCTTCAGATCTGTCATTTGAAGCATTTGCTGCCATGTTTCAGACCCTCAGTTCTGAATCTGAGAGTAGATGTACTGTAGGAGGACTGACCACACACCAATCTGTCTGAATGAGGCGCACGAGACGGGCCGGCCCAGAGCAGACCATCTGAAAGGCATTAGCTCTAATCAGCAACTGGATTTCTTGGTAAGTGAGGATGTACGTGGCACTCCACAGGCATGCAGAGAGGACTGCGGAAAGGTTAGCCATGACGTCGAGGTCTTTGAATGTGTGGGGCGGCTTCAGACCACCATAGGGAAAACCTCCAGACTCTGAGCGTTGGTTTAGAAGCGCAATCCGTGATTGATGGTGTTTCTGTTGTGTAGCATAGCTGCAGCTCGCAATTACGGTGAAACATGCTCACCGCTGGAAAAGTTGAACGTATTTTAGCATTATTAGCATTAGGGTATTAGCCTGAAGTGGCTTTGGAAATAAGAGCCAGTGGAAAAGAGGAGCTTACTTGAGTCTTTTAGTTTTATTTCTGGATCGCCTTGAACCTCGGCACGAAATATAAGGGTTTTTGTAAAACAAATGTATGAAAAGGAAAATAGATTAGGTTCTGTCTTTCTAAAGCGTAGAGAACAACATTGAAGATATATTATTAATGTAATTTTATTCCCAACATACTGATTGATGGCTAAGAGAAAGAGCCAAACTTAGCCTTGAACCACTGGCCACCATTTGAAGAAGATATTTCATGTCAGCACAACTAGCCTAGAGCAGAAGCTAATTTCATAAAGGCTTATAGAATGGACATTTATGTTGCTTTTTTTTTGATGGCAATATTGTGTTTGATGCAGCTCTGGCTCAAGCGAGGATTTGATAAATAGACATTACTCTCAAAGAACGAAGAATGGAGGAGGACCTCTTAATGTCTCTGAGACTGATTCAGATTGATTTAAATTGAGTCTGCGCTGCTAACTGAGGCCTTTTAGTCTCTTTAAATAATTCATCTAGCACATATTGGTTTTTATATACAGACTATTCGTGTGTGAGTTTGTGTGTGGATTATATAAACTATAGTATCTGTATATAGAGAGATGGGAATTTATCCATATGGAACCATTGAGTAGGAAACCTAAGGGTGCAATGAGACCAAATGATATATTTTATAGAATTGAATCTGGCTTGCTTGAATGGCAAAATGATAAAGAGAAACTAGTAATGTTCATGTGCCGCCCAAGTCTTTTCCATTTTACAGTCAACAATGTAGGACAAAAAAAAAAAAAAAAAAAAAGGGGGTCTTCTTGAACCATCTTTACAGTTGCACCGCCTATGAGCAGAAAGTTGTGTATGGGCAAACGAGAACAAGTCACATTTCTTCTGAAAATATTGGTTTGTTGCTCCAGTAACTGCTACAACCCTTCTCCAATTTTTCTTCTCTTTTTTTTCATTCTTTTTTCCAGCCCTTAGCAGTCCATATCAGTGTCTGTATTCATTGCTCAAGTCAGATGGCTTCACTTCTCCAGAGTATTCTTTTATCAGCTTAACCCAGCTGGTGCCCAGCACGCTTCTGTGTAGAAAACATCAAACCAATGGGGGAAAAAAAGGGATCACTGCTGCGTGTGTGGGTGAGACAGTTATTAAAGGAGAAAGAGAGCGTCCACACATGGGCTTTTCCATTAGTCAAGAGTGACTTAGCTCTGTAGCTTGTGGCATATTGACCAAAATGTCACTAGTTGCAAATTCATACGTTATTCATGCATTACTCTAGTTGCTCTATTCAAATAATTTTGAAGGACTCAATTACATAAGTCTATGTAAAGAAAACAAAAAATGTAATTGTTGACTCAAGAGAATAGAATACACGAAATACAATGAAAGTATAAACTTTTAACAGTTAGACAATTCAAATCCAAAATGAAAAAAGCATTATTAACAACTTCATAAAAGTAGTCAATAAGACTCATATGCTAGATTACGAATCTTCTCAAGCTAAATGATATCTTTGTGTGAAATCCTAATTTGTGGTACATGTAAAGCTTCATCTGCCTGCTGTTTCCATCATTAGTCAGCGACCACTTTTGATGAACTTTGGTGTCTCTCTGCTGTGCATGTTTCTGTGTTGGAGGGAAAGGGGGAGAGAGAGAGAGAGAGAGGGAGAGGGAGAGGGAGAGGGAGAGGGAGAGGGAGAGGGAGAGAGATAGAGAGAGAGAGAGATTGTAGGCTGGCTGCTCCTGTCCCCAGTCAACAAGTTAATTAAAGAATGATTAACAGTGCTCCTGAAGAGAATACAGTTATTAAAATGGAGAGAGATATCGTCCATGTATGTTTTTATCTCTAAATATCTTTAAACTGAAGATGATTTGTAATTAAAGTTTTGATTTAGAGCTGAGGTCAGTTTCCTTTTTTTCCTAAATCTAATTTGAAAATGCCGAATTTAATCACACAGTTAGATTTCCTCTAAGGTAGCTTGATGCACATGGAACAGGATAAATAAGAGATAAATGTCCAGTCCTCTCATTTTCTTTAGTTTCCACTGTATAAGTCTCTTCAAAATATGTTATACATTACCATTTAAATATTTTTGTTTGTTTATTTATTTATAACAAATTCATACTTAATACATGTTTCTTGAATGTGAAATCAGCACATAAGAATGATTTCTGTAGGATCATGTGACACTAAAGACTGTTTTTAATTCAGCTTTGCATCACAAGAATAAATTAAATTGCAGAATGTATTCAAATAGAAAACAGTTTATTGGTAAGACTTATCTTACATTAAGACTTATTTCAAAAACATCTTGGTTAGAAAAATCTAACCGAACCCAAATTTTTAAACAGTATAGTTTTTTGAAAAGGCTGTGTAGGCTTTATAGGGCAAAATATAGAGTTTTCATGCCAGCTTTACTGTTTGCACGAGTCAAGAGTGGACTTTAATACAGTTACATTACATCTTTATAAAATAAACCCGGCTTATCGAGGCTGTGTTTGGTCTCTCATTGCCGGACATTTACACATTTGCTCGCTAATCTAGCCTTCAAATTGGAAGTGAACAGCTTAATGACACATCACAGAGGACCGTGGGGTACTGGAGGCTGTCGTGCGTGCTGACGTGGGGGCTTCAAAGTGGTCTGTGCGCACTTCAAACGCTCTTTTGAAGTGGAAGGGAATGCGATAAGTAAAAAAAAAAAAAAAAAAAAGGATCACATTTTGATAGAGAGGAGTAACAGAACGTTAGGGTGGCACTAGGCCTCAGGGCATGAACTGGCACCGCAAACTGTGTGGCAACAGGCTAAAGGTTTTATGCCGGTGATCAGGGTTTAGTGATGGATTCTTGGCTTTACCTTTATTGGATTTATAATCTAGCCTAAAAATGGATTTGGTGTAGCCTCAACAGGGCCAGTGAAGTTTGAATGTGGCTCTGACTGTCACTTGAATTCTTTTTTGTTTTGCGGAAATATGTGGATTTCAATTTTCTCATAATGCTTTAATTATATTGTATTTATTAAAAAACTCAACTATATGGGTAATTTTCTGTACATAACACACACACACACACACACACACACACACACACATATATATATATATATATATATATATATATATATATATATATAATAAAATAAATAAAAAATAATAAAGTGGTATAAATTGTACTTGGCAGTTGGCACCTACATTATGGATTTTTAATAGATTTATCCTTAATTTTTTTCAAAGGGATCTCAGATATCCTTGTGATAGTCCCATCTAAAATATATTCACCTGCTCGTGGATATATGGATATCATACAAGTGATTTGCTTTTGACAGGTGGAAATCCCACTCCCCGGTCCATTCAGAGTCCAGTAATTTGCATTTCTGAAATACCAAAAGCTCTACGATATGCGGAGTTTATATTCTGCCTTTTGCATGTTTAATACATGACGCTAAATTAGTTTTGCTCTCCCAAAATAAATCCCCAAGCTATAGACGAAAATCATTTTTAGGCCAGGTGGTTTCCCTTGTGTGCAATATTGGCGAGCTCATGGTAATATGGTTGTATACTCAAAGCTCAAAGCGATTTAATGGCACTAGGCAGCCCTTATTGGATGCCTGACCCTTCTTATTCCTGGAGGTTAGTTAAACATCCCCATAACTTACAAACAAACACACACACATACATACTCTTGTATATAAGTAAATTGTATTTTTCATTGGCTCTTTATGTCTCACTGAATATTCATTTGTGATGGAAGTCCTACCCGGAGGAAGTGACCTGGTCCAGTCCCAGGTGGCCCGAGACAAAGCAGTGGATTCTTGTTTGGACTCTTTATGCATAATGTTTCATTATTCTACAGACTATATAAATATATGAGCTTTTGTCAGCCACTAAATCAAGCTGCATTCGTCCTTTCCAGCATGCCTGCAAGCTGTTTAGAGCTGTTGTTTCATTAGTATCCGAATGTAAGACGGTGACATTTCAGTGGGCAATGAACACTGGGAGAAATTAATGTTGTGCAAAAATTCTGTTGTGCAAAAGTATATACAATATGAGAACAATGGACATTTGCGGCATGTATTTAATCTCATGAAGGCAGCCTGGGATCTGTGCTCTGGTGTTAATTACACGGCTAGTTGAAACACACTTGCATTGTTCGTTCCCCAAACCCTTGGCAGATATTGACGTCCATTGTCTTTCTAACTATGCATGGCGTGATACTTTTATACCTCCTGTTGGTACTTCATTATTGCATGTTTAAATGATCCACCTCACGTTTATACAGGCAAAGTCACATCCATTTTCACAAGTGCTGCTTTCATCCATTTGGTTTTATCTTAATCGCTGTCGTTTGATGAGTCAGGTGTTGTTGCTAGCCGTGCGGCGGGTGATTTTGGTGAGATATCACAGAGTGCTGTCAAATGAATCAAATGCCCATACTCGGGCTTGCAAATGGGGCCCCATTGTCCCTTGTATAATGACTTCATTCAAGCGCTTTATGAAATCCATTTCCCTTCGGATCAATCTGGCTTAATGTCATCCGTCTCGTTCGCCCGCTCTTGTGGTGCGGGACTGTATTAATAATTGTATTGACTGCATTGATTTCTATTGGCATTCGGGGTGTCGAGGCTCAGAGGGACAAGGCTTTGCCCGCAATCGCTGCCTGTTACTCTCAGGGCTCTAAATCAAATGACATCTCATTAGAGCCAGCGGACTCCTGCTAACAGATTGTTGGGGGCCATAAAAATGGAAACACCCCCCCCCCTCCCATTTCCCGCTGGTATTGCGTGTCCGATAGGGATTTTAGGTGCTGTATGCTTCAGGTTTTGATGTTTAATGGTGTCTTTGCTAGTAATTTGATTTAAGAATCAATGATGCTGTCAAGCAGATGTTATTAGATACTGATTCAACCGTTTACATTGCTGCATAGGTGGACATGGTAGTTAGGAGAGGACAGGGCAAAATGTGTCACATGACCATATGTTTCAACAATTCCACACATATGTGACTATGAGTAGTTTTTCTTTCTATTGTCAAATTAAATTTTCTTCATTGTAGGCAAAATTATTTTGACGCCAAAGCATTTTTCCAGCTCATATTCCACTACATAAAAAAATAGCTATAATGTAAAAATGTAAAAAAAAATAAAAATAAATAACAACAACATGAAAACAAATCAATTCAAATACATATTTCCATATTTACATACTTATTTAATTATAGTAATATAGCATGTAAATATAATAATAAGATCATATGAAATTAAATATATTATCTTATTTATTTTCATATTGACATGCACGGGAACAAATGATAGGTAAAAATTGATAGCCTGAACGTACTGTAAGTTGCTTTTGATAAAAGCGTTTAATAAATGCATACATTTATTTATTTAGTTTAAATTTATTGTTTCATCCTCATAAGATAAAAGTGAAATTAATATTTATTTAATATTTTATTGTTATTATATAATAATAATAATTGCTTCGTTATAAACTACTACTAGTACTACTACTTATAAATGTATTTTTATAAATTAAAGTGAAATAATAATTTTATTTGAATGCGTTTTGTTAACATATTTCTCAGGCATCTTTCTGCTTCTCTTTGAGCTAGTATGACAGGCTTGTTCTTAAAATCACTTCATAATGAATTATGAGTTTGTAATCTTTTTATTCTCATACTGTGAAATGACATGCTCTTAGAATAGAGAAAAAATGAGAACCAATTTCGATGATCGTCTACAGCTTACTATTTCACTGGATTTCTGATTGAGTTCTGATTTGTTTTCTGATGAATATATCATGACAATGTGCAAAAATAATCTGATCATCTCTCTCTCTCCTCCCTCTGCTTACCTTTCTTTGCTGCACCATCCTTGCTTTCATTAAGGTAAGACACATTTTCTCCTCTGATCTGTGGTCATTCCTGAATGCTTATGCTGCTATTACCACAAACAAGCTCCCTGTGCTCAGATTGTCTAGGTAGCATGCGATTCCTGCTCTTTTTTGCCTCAGTTTAATTTAGCCACCGCTGGTTGCCAATACTAAGGGTCAATTCCTCCTGCCCCCACGTCTCCAGGAGGGTTGCCGCTTATATTAGGGGCTAATCTTTGGCTGGGAATACCGGCTAAATGAACAATTTAAGATTCAGGCCAAGTCCTTGGCTGGTTATGAGGGCATAATGACATTTGGGGCTGGCTATTTTTTTTTTTTTTTTTTTTTTTTTTTTTTTTTTTTTGGTAATGTGGCTAAGCAATGCGCCAGAGGCTGGTGTGATGACCTCATAGGCTTAAATCATTGTGGCCTTCATATATATGAATGTCTGTGTGTGTGTGTGTGTGTGGACACCAATACATGCCGCTTTATTGCTCTCTGATCAGGATTTATTGACTGGGCACGTCCTGGGCAGCAAGCAGGAATTTTTTATGAGTGAAATAATAAACATAATTTTCCATTTCCTAAATAAATCAGTAGTTTTAAGGTATATATCACATAAAATGAACATTCTGTCATTTATTTACTCTGTCCTTCTATGTTCAACACAGAAAATGGCAACAAATTTGTATCTAAAAATAAAGGAATTTAGAAGAATCTCAATCCATTTTCACACATCAACATCTCATAGTGACCAAAAGAAATAACAAAACATTAAAATAAAATTATTAATATTTATTCTTCTTCCTATTACTAGTACTTCTTTTGTTGTCATTATAAGTTTAATTATATAATATTGTATTATTTGAATTTGAAGTATTTTAATAGGAGCCAATTATTATTATTATTGTTGTTATGTCTATATATATATATATATATATATATATATATATATATATATATATATATATATATATATATATATATATATAAATTTATATGAATGCAAATTGTTAACATAATTCTCAGTGAATGATGCAATGTTTTGATTAATAATAATAATAATAATAATAATAATAATAATAATAATAATAATAATAATAATAATAATAATAATCATCATGAACCTATTATGAAATCATTACAATTATTACAATAATATTGTCACGATTCTCTTTTATTTTGTTTCAAACTTGAAGGCTGTTATTTATTTATTAGCGTGTAAAACAAAATAGATAATTTTGTTTAGTCTTCACACATTGGATATGTGGTGGTTGTGGTTGAGGAGAGACACCCCACAATTGTAAAGTGCTTTGGTTGTACAACAGTACACAATAAAGCGCTATACAATTGCAACATTCATTCATTCACGCTGGTTATCCATACATTTAATAGTGACCAAAATGAGAGTTTTGTGTTAACAAAAAAAAAAAAAAAGCAGCAGAATTGGAGAGCTCATTTTCAAGTTACATTGTTATTAGATTTGTTACAGAGTCCTGAAGATCTGCCTCCAGATCCCACTCTCTTCCTATTAGAATTCACCATCATCATCTTGTAAATTCCTTAGTCACCCTTTGCGAATTGAAAGCATCAGTTATGATGTGGTCTGCCAGGCGTTAATAAATCCACACGCAGCAGAGATGTGGACAGTCATGTCAGTGGTTAGCTTCGCCTGCTTCTAATTCACAGAGCAGCCATAATTTCTCTCTCTGCAGGGAAAGATAGTTTGTTTCTGTCAAGCTTTCAGTATGCAAATGCCTTAAAGAATGATAGCTAAGCCCACAGTGGTTCGGTTTCTGCTCTTAAACCAACACTAACTGCACTGTATTTCTTTTGTCACGCTATAAATAAAGGAATGTAGCGTCTGTTATCTTTCATACGGCCGTTTTGATAAACGACTCTCTCCTGTCTGTTAATGTGACTTGAAATTAATGTGTTGGCCAGTTGCATCTTTCAATTTGTCCCGAACTCGCCCGATGACTGTTCGGTGTTCTGTGACATGAATGCTCATAAAATTTAAGGAATCTGTTCAGTAATTGCTGCTCCAATGGGTTAGCTTATCAGCTAATCCTCGTACAATCCATATTGGCTTTGGAGCAGTGGTTACTGTAATGACATGCTGAACAGTGTGATAAATTGAACGGGAAAGAGGTCATGTTGCTTTGGCCAGAGAAGTTCCAATAATGACTCGTTGTGAGGGTTGGATGTTCTTCCGAAAGGGCTGTTGGGAGAGGTATAGGCTGACCCCATAGATCATAATCTTTCATATACTCATGGGTCTTCCATCAGAACCAATTACTGTCACTCAGGTTGTGTTGGCTTTGACTTTGGGTCAGGACCTACTCTATACTGCAAACCCAAGCCTGGGTTCAAAGAAATGTCAGAATCAAAGCAAAAGGGACATAGTACTTCATCAGAGTCCTCAGACAGTAAACTTATACTAGTCACTTAGGGAATGGTTTCCAAGGCAAAGAATAAGCCTAGTCCTAAAATAAAATGGCAGTTTAAACCAGATTAACAGAGATCTGCTTTCTCTGTCATGGTTTTAAATAAATAGTCTTGGTCTAGTCCAGAATTTAATAGGCTAATTTCCTGAAGAAAGACTAGAGCTACTTCAGGATTAAATTGAGTCTTAAATTAAGCCTACCAGGAGGCAGGTTTAACTTCAGATTAATATTGTGTTTTCAGTCTTTATATAACAAAAATATTGGCACCCTTGGTAAATCTAATACACACTGGCTACAAATAATGGCATCCTTTTTTTCAATACTTTTTATGTTTGGAGAACAGCTGACAAGAGACCATTATTCTATACAGTACCTCTCCAGAATTCGCCTTCTGTTTTCCTGGTCCATTTTGACACACTCCTCTTCAGTTTACTATAGTACTCTGATCAGAGGAATGGGATGACATTGGCCAAACCTTCATTTTGTGCTCAGTGGCCCATATTTGTGTTGATTTGGATGGTCTTTTTAGATCATTGTCCTGGTGGAAAATCCAAACAAGGTCCATTATAAGATTTCTAGCAGAGTCAGTCAGGTTTTGATTAATCTAGTTTATTTTACTTCAGGACTTCGTATTCCAGGAGTTAGTAATATGTACTTAATCTGTGTTTCAAACAGCCATTTTTAAAGCCATGAATAACTTTTCTAGTTTAAAGCCTTCTGCAGATTTAACCATTTAAACCCTGTCTGGGAAACGGCCCCTTTTAGATTCTAGGTTACACTTTATTTTAAGGTGTCCTTGTTAGAGTAATGAGTACTGAGTGATATCAAGTAACTTAGGATTTGGGGTTGGCTTTGGTTTAGGGTTACCTGCATTTTAAGAGGCTAGCTAGAAAACAAGGCTGCAACAACTAATATATATTTTTATATATGATTGCAATATTTTATAGATCATCACTAATGTAGCATGTAGGATTTCAGACACCAATAACATCACCGCAACATTTATTTGATCAAAAATACAGTACAAACTGTAATATTGTGAAAAATTATTGCACTTTAAGAAAACTGTTCTGTTCTATATGAATATATTTAAATATATTACTGCTGTGATGCAAAGCTAAATTTTCAGCAGCCAATACTTCAGTCTTTAGTGTCACAAGATCCTTAAGAAATGACAGTATTTGGTTTTCAAGTACCATTTCTCATTACCAGTGGTGAAAACAGTTGTGCTTGTGGAAATCTCTAATAACTAGAAAGTTGAAAAGAACAGCATGCATTTGAAATAGAAATCTTGTGCACCAAATAAAAATGTCTTTACCCTCTGGAGTCTAAGGGTATTTTGGGGCCTGGAGAAGCTTTGTAATGCCCTGACATATGTGTTTTTAGAAGATAATGAAGGGAGTTTTCATATGGATTACTTTATCACAGAATATCTGTTTTTGGCAGCACTTATTTAGTTTAAAAGTAGACATGTCAAGCTTTCTATAGATATCTCTCTCATGTCTCTTCGTTGAGTATACGCTGAGTAACAGTTCATTTTAATGACGCATGTCTAAATGAAGATCAGCACAGACAAAGGCTGCAGGCAGCACACCTTGTTTGTTACCTTCATTTTATAAGTGCACAAAGTTCTGTTGTTATTATGTCTGTATACCAAAAAAAGTAGACCCTTTACAGATTCGATTAATGTATTGCTCTTATGTGTACAATCAAAACTGAAAGTGTAATTTAAGTTATTTTCGGGGTTATCAGGAGAAAATGACTCATAACACGTATATGCGTTAATCAACTCCAGAGGATTGATGTGTCCTTGCTGAATGAAAGTATTAATTTCTTAAAAATAAATAAATAAAATAAAAAAAAACAATCCCAGACTTTTTAATAGTATCAGGAATATGTATTTAAGCAGTTACTTTGATGTGTTTCGTAGTTATTGTTTAATAAGTATATTTAACAAAAATATTTTAATGTAGCATCATCACTGAAATTCTTACTACAAAATATTCTAGTGTTGTCCATGAGATTTCTGTGCCTTTCATAAAACTCTGTAAATGGCCTGTTTTGTTTGATCTAAACCATGAGAGGCAGATGCGCCATCCGCTGTGCAAGCAGCATGTTGGGTTTGTACTGAAAATAAGTACTTTAGATAATGACTGTAGTCAGGCAGTCTCTCGCTGGGCGTGTATGCTACAATGCTAGCCTTGCTAATCTGATCACCTGCGTCAGCCTCACCTCAGGTCACGTACACACATTCACGCCTGCCGCACCACATCTCTTGCTGTGTAATTACTGTCTTTCTTCCACATTGTTTTGACTCGATCACGCTAACCCAAGCAATCATATTGTTTCCCATAACATATTTGGAAAAACGGTTTTTGTTTACTAGTAAAGGCGTGTTTCCACTTATTTTTTTAATTGACTCCACTTCCAGTTAGCTACTGGTTCTAGAACCAGAAGGCTTCTCCAGTTGTTGTGCTAAAGCAAGATGGCTCATCCAAAATGAGCTACACAGGGTTGTAGAAAGACAAAATACTGAGAATCCCTACAAGAAGTACAGGATCAGCTTTTTAATGAATCACTTTGGCTAGTCGACACATTTTCTTGCCCATTTTCTATCCAAGAATCCTTGAAAGGTGAACTACATTCCCCTTGTGTCATTCCTCATCCTAAACAGGAAGAGGAATGTGACTCTTTTAACAGCACATGGTGACCTGTGCCTGGTTAGTGTCACAAAGACTTACAGCCTCAGACTTCTCCCTATGTCTCTGTTTCCTGGTCTTTTTATGGCCGTGTGCCAGACTGCGGGGTCGAGCGATATGCCATCGCTCAGGCCAGCTGACATTCTCATCAAAAAGCAATTTGCAGTAGATTTTGTGGAAGTCTATTCTTCCAAACCTGCAGGAAAAACCCCTCAATGAAGAATGCATTCTAGAGCCACTGGTGATCATTTTTCACACAGCTTATATTTGTGATAGTTTGATTTCATTAGCGAGAAATCAGTAAAGCCGGTTCTGTTATTAGTAATAAATCTTCATCACCTGCTTTCAGATTGAGTGGCATTACTACATAGACCTGTAGTTCACTGACAATTAGGCAATATCGCATTTAGAATTGCAGATTGAATCGCCTGAGATAATAAACGCGATATTGCGTAGCTTGTCAGTGAACTACAGCTCTGTGTAGTAAATGCTAGTAAATCCATTTGAAAGCAGGTGATAAAATTTGCTACTAATCACAGAACCAGCTTTACTGATGAGATCCACATGACAATCGCTTGTGAATAATTGCAAAACCCTAATAAAGACATACTGTATTTCAGTTGCTGTATGGTAAAGCACAGTATCTATTTATTGCTTCCAGTAATGACTGGCTGATTATTCAGCTTTCTGAATTACCTATTTAAAATATTTAAAATAAATAGTGATGGGGAAAATTACTTTTAAAATTAACGCATTGTGTAATTCAATGAAAAAGTAACTAATTTTGTTACATAGTAACTTTTTATGGAAAGTAATGCGTTACATTACTTTTGCGTTACTTTTTTCATCTGAGTTGGAATTGCTTATTTGTGTTTTAGTAACAATAAAACCCAAATTATACTTTTGACAACTGTAAGTGCCCATTGGCTTATTTGAAAAAGTCACATTTCGTTGTAAATTTAAGAGAGATGTGTTACTTTACTAGTTGCTTGAAAAAAGTAAACAAATTCTGTAACTCGCATTACTTAGAATGTGTAACCTCTCAACACTAAATATAAATAAGTCATCCAAAGCAATTTTTACTACATTTGTGAACTGTTTTGAGTTCCATGACTCGTTAGCTAACTTGTATTAATATGAAAAAGTGAGAGATACAAGAATACAATGTTTAAATATAGAGTTTAACATTCATGACTGAAGGACTGATCAATGCCTTGTTTGCCCATTCAGAATCAAGTATTTCAGAAGGATATGTGATTTTTTTTTTTTTTTTTTTTTTTTTTTTTTTTTACCAGGCCAGCATTATAATATTTTACGTCTAACGATTTATTTTATTGATAATTCATAATGCATACAGAAATCATATTTTCTCTTATTTTTTGTATTTATACATTTCCTCTAACATTTGCACTACTCATGTTTTATTTTGAAATTGCAGCATTGCTAATATTTATGACTCCTGTTTAATAACTTTTTTCCCCCTCTAAGAGGTTTTGGATGAAAGCATATGCTGAATGATTAAATGTTAATGTTTTGTAAAAGTTATTTACCAAAGTTAATCAACCAGTTTCCAAATCAACTGTGTTGTATTTTGTTATTTGCCAAATCACATTTTTAATGAGAAAAGAAAGCACTGTATGTTTTTGTAGCCTTTTTTCTTTTCTTTTTTTTTTTTTTTTTTTTTTAGTCTCAGCTGGCTTTGAGAAGAATGTTTGAGATTTTGAGGATGGACAGGGCTAGTTCTGTTAATGAGCTTTATGACAACAGAAGCCCGAGCCACTCGCACAAACATGCTTATACACATACAGTGACCAGATGTGGAGCGTATCATATTCAGCGCTCAAGAAATAATGTGCAACTGAAACTTGGGCAATCCATTAAACATGGTCAAAAACACACACTCAGACAGGTATTAATACCTGGACACTGCAACCATAATTTACTTTAGGCTTATAGTCTCTCCATCTCTGGACCCCAAATTCCTTTTCTATTATTTGAAATTCCATCTTGGGTGGCAGTGGCCCTGGTGCTGGGCTTATAATACAGTTTATTAAAAAAGCTGCCGCATTTGATCTTTGTGGGGGAAAGCAGGGGTCACACAGGGACTGTAACCTGTGTCATCTATAATTCATTGCAGGAATATGCTCTTCTTACCTAGATTAAAGTTTAATAACTCCTGACAAAGCCTTGGGTAAATACTCTTTTTGTGTCTGTGTGTGGTTTGTGTGCGTGTTAGGGGTAGTGGAAACTCGGAAGATGCCGGATCGTCGAAGCCCGTCTAAAGCTAACAGAAGCCCGGAATCAGCAGGCCAGGTCTACTTACTGCTGAAATGTGTTTGCGGCCAGATAAGGGCCCTGCGTGAATGGGAGCAGTGAGAAATGTAGCCCCTATCTGCTGTGGGTCTTATTGTGTGTGACCGAGATTAGATGAACAGAAATGTAATACCTCTGGAACGGAGGCAGAGAGACCTTTCGCAGAAAGTTTGTGTCTACGCAGAACAATTGGGAAAGGAGGAGAATCATTTAGCTAATGGTATGGTAATAACACACTTGCAACCTTGTAGCAACACGCTAAAACCAGTGCAAATGCTTAAACAATAAGGTAGCAACATAGCAAAGCATTAAAACCAGTCAAAACACCTTTTCAGTTGCGTAACACCTTGCTAAAACCAGTCAGAATGTTTTAGCAACAGAATAGCAGCATACTAAAACGAATAAAAAAAAACCTTTGCAACCACATGGCAACATGCTAAACCACCAAGAACAATTTTGCAACCACATTGCAAAACATTAAAACCACCCAGAATGCTTTAGCAAAAGGATTGCAGAAGCTAAAACACAATGGGTCCTTCACCATCTTCAAAAAACACCTTCACTCTGGCAACCATGGTATCATCGGTAACCACAACACTATAGCCTCAGAAATGTTCAAATGTAGTTTTTCTTCTCTTGATTTCAGAGAAGCTTCTTTCGATGAGTCACACAAACACACACACACATGTTTTGATTAGCTCCTCTCTCAGGAGCAGCACATTACATTGCCTTTGTCAGTTGCTTTGTCATTGTTTTGATGGCTTGTCATGTTTATAGCTGCCATTTAGCCTGTGAAAGGGCGAGGGCAAGGCTAGCAGGGATAGAGGAGGACTCAGTGGCCACTGCTCATGCACGAATGCATGCTGGGATTACACCTGTCTATCAAAGGCAAACCCGGCTCTGTAATTAGTAGATACTGCTCTTTTCCTATACATTGCACAGACAAAGAGTGCTTCTATACCTTCATTTGTGCAAACAAACACCCCTGACATGATCAGGTTTGATCCTTTGCCGTCATTGCCCCCATAGGATTTATTAGAAATTTTCATTTATAGTTATATACTGGTATGCATAGTAAATTATTATTATTATTATCATTAATTCATTGATGTGAAGCATCTGAACACATCAAGATTGTATCTGACTATGGGCGTTTTGACTTTTTCTGTGAGCATAATTATTTCTTATTTGTGTGTGTGTATTTTTTATCTCAGTCAACTGAACAGACGGCACTTCACAATCTGGTAATAAAGGTCATAAGTTTGATTCATCTTAAGTGAATCTGTTTATTTTAGTGAATTAGCTCGCTTTAATGAGTCAGTGAACATCTGATTTATTAATTGATCATCAATTATAAGTGTTATGAGTCAATGCAAGTTATGAGTTTTGTAATATATATAAAGACTTTGAATGCTGATAGTTAGATATAAATAGGCCCTTGTTTAGTGATATAAATCGGTGTTTTAAGCATTACTTGTATACTGATTATTGATATATTAATCATTGATATTAATATTAATAGTATACATTTTTACAGAACATTTGGTGCTTACGCATATTCTATTCCATTGTATTACAAATAAAATGTCTAATTTTCATCTAGTATATAATTTTGCGTATTTTCTTTTATTTATTTCTTTCTTTTTTAATTAATTAATATATATATATATATATATATATATATATATATATATATATATATATATATATATATATATATATATATAGACAACAATAACAACACTGATATAATTAAACTGTTACTCACCTCAGTTTCACTCCAGAATGACACGTTTCTGTTCTGTTGTGTTTTGGTTTGGTTTCTCTGTTTTCCAGTTTGTCTGTTTTCCCTCGTTTATTTCTATGGTTGTCGATTTGTTAATTAGTTCACACAGCTGTTTTGTTTCATCTTAATTGGCCTGTTCTTGTATTTAAGCCCTGTCTGATCCTCAGTTCATTGTCTGCTGTTATTTGGGTCTACCGTACTTTGCTGAGAATTTGAAACTAAGTTATGGACTTGTGGATATTCTCCTGGATTTAGTATTAAATACTCCTTTTTTATTTACTCCTTCGTCGTTCTGATTATACAGCCAGCACACATTACAAGAATAATGTTCCCATTTAGAATTGAATGATTTATGAATGTTTTGCAAATTAATCCTAATACAAAATGAGTGAGTAAAGCATTGTTATTACAATGTTATAACATTGTTGAGAAGACTCGAGAGTAGTTTGAAAAGGAGGAAGTTTTTTTGTTTCCTTTTTTTTTTTTTCATGGACACCACACAGTTGAAGTTAAACATATGTATATACAAACCTGAAATAAACTCTATATTGGGGGGGGGTAGTTCACCATATGGGGGGGGGGTGGTGTGTGGGGGGGCAGTATTCACCTTTATCTCTTCTAAACATCACCTTACTCACAAACTGACCATGGGAGTTTCAGGATTCACAGTCCATTTGACGGATAACTGACATGTCTGTTTACATTCTATTTATCTGTCTGATTTATCTGTCTTATTTATTTATTCATTCTATCCCTCTATGTCATACTTTAGTTCTATCTATCGTTTGGTTGTTTGTTCTATTGTTTGCTCATTCTATTGTTTGTTTGTTCTGTCATTCATTCATTCTATGTTGTTCTTTAGTTCTATCACTCATTCTATCATCTGTCTATCTTTCTATCCATCCATCCATCCATCGTTCTTCAGTTCTCTCCATCCATTTATCGAACTTTAGTTCCATCCATCCATCTCTTGTTCTTCAGTTCTATCCATCCATCCACCCATCCAACCATCATTCTTGAGTTCCATCCACCCATCCATCCATCATTATTCAGTTCTATCCATCCATTTATCGTTCTTCAGTTCCATCCTCCATCCATCCATCCATCATTCTTCAGTTCTGTCCATCCATTTATCGTTCTTCAGTTTCATCCATCCATCCATCCATCCATCCATCCATCCATCCATCCATCCATCCATCCATCGTTCTTCAGTTTTCTCCATCCATTTATCGAACTTTAGTTCCATCCATCCATCTCTTGTTCTTCAGTTCTATCCATCCATCCACCCATCCAACCATCATTCTTGAGTTCCATCCATCCATCCATCATTCTTCAGTTCTATCCATCCATTTATCGTTCTTCAGTTCCATTCACCATCCATCCATCCATCATTCTTCAGTTCTGTCCATCCATTTATCGTTCTTCAGTTCCATCCATCCATCCATCCATCCATCATTCTTCAGTTCTGTCCATCCATTTATCGTTCTTCAGTTCCATCCATCCATCCATCCATCATTCTTCAGTTCTATTCATCCATTTATCATTCTTCAGTTCCAGCCTCCATCCATCAATCCATCCATCCATCCATCTAACATTCTTCAGTTCAAACCATCCATCCATCCATTTTTCCATCCATCCATCATTCCTTAGTTCCATCCATCCATCCATCCATCTTCAGTTCCATCCATTATTCTTCAGGTCCATCCATCCATCCATCCATCCATCCATCATTCTTTAGTTCCATACATCCATCCATCATTCTTCAGTTCCATCCATCGTTTTTCAGTTCCATCCATCCATCCATCCATAGGGGTGTGCCGGTTTCAGAATTGGTGATGACGGTTATGACGTGAGTCAAATGTGACGGTTCATAACATAACCGTCGGGGGGGGGGGGGGGATAGCGTGTTTCATTTTGTTTCATATTGTCTCGCCACCATGCTAGTGGATCTGCCGTAGAGTCAATTGGTTGATCTTGGAGATAGCGGGTTAGCTCCGTGTCAGCACGCGCTCTGATCGGTAAAGGGGCAGAGATTTCAGACCTCCGTTTATTAAGGAGATCTGTCACAAAACTCATCATCCGCGCCAAAGTTTTTTGAGCAAATTTCAAAGCCGCACCCGCCCGCCATCCTCTGATTGTTTTGCCGTCTATGCTTTGCTGATGCGAGCCGCAAAAAAAAAAAAAAAAGCCATTGTCTGTTCTGGAAAGGATGCAGCAAAGATATTTAATGCTAATGTATGAAGCATAGGCCTACGCTGAGTTTCATTTACGATGAGATGCGCTCTAGTTCACAGTGCAGTGCAAGTGAACGCGGCGCGCTGGTGCTTCCATGTCACGGTTATCATTGTCTGCTATATTTGCTTTTTATTTATTAAAATACATGCAATTGGTTGATGAAACATCTATTAAAATTAAGATAAAATTTGTTCAAAACGAAATTCGTTTTTAAGAAAGGTTTTCTACAAAGCAAAATTTAATGAAGTGGTAAATATCATGTCTGACGATTTACAAAACTTCATTAAGTGGTAAAAACCATGTCTCCCGATATATTGTGCATCTGATGATCCTATCTAAAAAATGAAAATAATTTTTGATAAAAAATGTTTGTAAAAAATATTTTAGTGACACGGTTTTGGCGGTTATAAAGTTCTAATGACGGTGTTCAACTATAACCGCCGGTCTCACGGTTATATACTAACCGTCACACCCCTATCCATCCATCCATCGACTATATAAAAACATGGAAGTAGTGTCCAGGACGTCACCCATTGGTTTCCGAAGAGTGTTTTTTGAATCCAAAAGTGGGTGGAGGCGGCCATCGCCATCTTGGCAGAGCATCACCGGGCGTCACTAGTTGCTGAAACTATGCCCATAGCTCGCAACAGTGACAGCAGCGGCAATCCACCTGTCAGTCAAGTGGCTGATCCCTTAATTATGCAGAACTTTAATGCTTAAAAAAATTCACCCCCCTCACAGTTGTCACGAAGGCCAAAATTAGCTTTATAGACCAACATAATTTTTTGTACCAGGCTGTAAACATGTTTTTTTTTTTTTTTTACATTTGAGTTATTTTAACATGGGGAGGCATTGATCTTTTGGAGCCAGCATTCAGCAGCCAGTCGATGAATTGCACTTTTAGTCACTTCTATCTTGGTGACAAGAGAGGGAGTGGAAGGTTGCCGCTTGATCCCATCCCAACCACTTAGATGTATCTAATGACCTCCAAGAATATGAACCACACAGCAATGCCCTGGCAACCTTTGGTGTGTTTAATGTGAAGTCAGTAAACAGTTTTTGACCGAAGGTGTGTGTTTCATCTGATGAAGTTCAGTGTCACCCGATGAGTCACAACAACTTACAAGGGAGGCGGTTGTGAAGTAGTCGAATAGATGTGGAAGCTAATATATTGGAGTAATGCATTTTTGCTGATGTGTGTGTAGGTTTAATTTGCTGTACTAATGAACGATGTTCATCCACTTCTGTGAAGTGACTGGGATCGTGCTCCGCATGCAGATATGACTAAACCATTGAAACAGCAGCAAAGAAACAGCGTGTCACTTCCTGTCAACCTAACTGACCCTTTGTGAAGCTCTACACAACTATCGGAAGAAAGCACTTTAAAATGACACCGCAGAGTCAAAAGGCAGGCAGTTACAGCTGCTGTTTGATTAATTGAGTTCATTCTCTCCGCACCTTAATTCTGTTCATCATGGTAATGGAAGATGCTTGTACATCATTCACAGATGGCTAAATATGTGTGGAAGAATAGTGCAAAATACTGATGAAACAACATGAAATATAAATGAATGCATGTGTCTATTTCAGAAAGATGGAAATGAGCAAACCAACTAAAGATGAAGATAAATCAATCTTCCTTTCATTCCTTTGTCTGTTAAAATTGTTTGGTTTTTTATTGTTTTTTTCTGTCAAATCCTTATTGTTTATTAGTTAACTAAAAGAAATCTACATTAGATTAAAAAAAAGAAAAGTATACAGTTTTAGTCATTCTAAATGTGCATGGGTGTTGGCAAAGAATTACCTTTGCAAATAGATCAAAATATTAAATAGTTTGTATTTGTATTTTTTTTGTTCATACAACATTTTTATATGTCACATTTATTTACAAAGAAACGGCAATGATGAATTAAATTAAATTACATTTTAGAATAGAAGACTTTTAGTAGTATTTTATACAGTGTATATTTTTTTATTGCTTGCTGTTTAAGGAAATATGGTTGCTTGAATGTAAAATAAAATTTCTGTACAATGTAGACCCTCCTTTTACAGTTTAACACACACACAATTTATATATATTTAGAAAATATGTAGAGCAAATAATAAACCCACGTATTTGAGAGTATATCATTATTATTATTATTATTATTAAGTATGTCAGTGAGAAGCAGGTAGACAGACACAATAATCTATATACAGCTTTTCTGAGGTTGCTTTGCTTTACTGAAACCATTTTTTTTTTTGTCCCAAAGCAAGTATGACCCAGTTATATGTGAATGTCAATATCTTACATCCTCCAGTAGAGGGAGCTCCTCTGCTGATAAATGTCACAGACTGCCAAGAGCATGTACTGTATCATCTCATCTCTTGAAATAAAATCTCCATGTTCATATTCCTGCCTGCACTGCGGGGCTGTTATTGATAGACAGGATGAAGTTTTCACTGCCATTTGTTTCAGGGGGCTTAGGGGAAAGATTGAGGGATTTTTTGTATTTGTGAGGCTGTTAATCAATCTCAAGCTAAGAGAGAGAAAATAATGGTGACTTCACACACACACAGGGGTCTTCAGGATGCCCACACCCCCCTCATGTACATAAGAATTTACAAGGTGGAACTGTATAAGACCCTCAGGAGCTGGTAATAACTTGAGTCCTTGTGGTCTCATAATAATGCTTTAGTGAGAGAATATCATGAAAACTCTCTTCTACAAATATTGTAAAACAGAATGAGGCTTTCTTTTGATGCAGTGTCAAAAAGAAAAGCTTGCATTGTGTAATTCACATTAAAAGTCTTGTTGTAGGACAAACTCTCTGCGTTGTTCTGAGTGCTAAATTGTACAAAGATGAGGTCCATTAGATATAAGTGCTGTTGTGAAAATTGCCCTTTATAATTTTCTGCAAAGATAGCAAAAATATGTGTGTGTGTGTGTGTGTGTGTGATGACACCGCTGGGTGCTGTATATTTCGATGAGAATATCAGCCTCAAGGTGAGAGTTCAAGCTGCTGTGATGGCTATTATGTAAAAATACACACACAAAGACATGTAGCATGTCCTCAAAGACTTCTGTGGGCCTCATTATGAAAGAATGATGTCAAATAAACTAGAAGGTAGTGTCATTTTGGAAATATATGAGTATAGCTTGTAGCATAGCTTCATGAACATCACTTGCTCTGTGCAGATTTTGCAAACTAAGATTGTTCACAACCCTTTGCTCTTCTTTTTCCAGCAACAGAATCATTTCATTATTAATGAAATGATTCTGTTGCTGGAAAAAGAAGAGCAAAGGGTATAATACAAAGGGTATAATAATATAATACAGCCACAAGCTCTTGTTTTGAATCTGATTGTGTTTTTTCTTTGTGAATGTGTTATGTACGACTTTAATATCTCCATGTCACACACTTTCTCCCACATCCGTTGTGCCGCCCGTCCGCATCATCTGCATCTCCATTTAAACCTCTCGGGAAGACACGTATGGTTATTTTTCAAAAGCACATCCATAACTGTGTGTTTCCACTCGCAGCATGCTGCTAGAGTTTCCCCAGTTGACTGTTCTGTGTGGAGCTGTTGCCGTAGCAACACAGTTCGTGTTTAAAGAGAGTCATATATTTATTTAATGTTGCCCTCATATATTCAGCATGGCCATTAGTCTTTGTAAGGGCAGACTGTGGAATTTACCACCTCCCACAATGGGGACTAACAACTTCTAAATGACTTCTTTCTAGTCCCTCTCTTTTTGCAGGTTTGAAATGAAAATTTGTGTTTTGCACTTTTTTCCATGTCTGTTAGTTTTGTGGTCATATATTGGATAGTGTGCTGCCAAGTGCTTTCCAAAAAATAATTGTCCAAATATTGATGACTCATCCTGAACTCTAATTTTGTCCAATCAGAATGTCCCTCCCTCAATATCATGTCCCAGATGCCACACTATACACTCAACTGAAGGTTATTTAGCCACTCCCCTTCCACAATATAGGGAAAACTGCAGCTTTTGAGTGCGTGACATGTCCAACCTTCCACACTTTGTTTTATCAGTTAAATCTGATGGTATTTGAAGTTCACTTCTTGGAGTTTTCTATACTATAAAATGGCAAAAAAAAAAAAAAAAAAAAATGTTGCATAAGTATTTCTTGTAACAGTGACTTTATATAAATTGTGACTTTAATTGAACGTTTGTCTAGAATGTGTGAGAATGTGCCTTTGTCTAAATTGCTACTGTATTTCCATGGACTATGAAAGTGATTTTTGACCTTGCATGCATGTCAACCATGCAAGGCTCCCAAGACCAAAATATTCCATAACCCATAATATAGGGGCACTATAATTTTAAATTAAATTAAATTAAAATTAAATTTATGCATTTAGCAGACGCTTTTATCCAAAGCGACTTACAGTGCATTCAGGCTATCAATTGTTACATATGTTACGAAGTAAAAATGCAGTACTTAATTATTTTCTGGGAGTATCTGTACTTTACTTGAGTTTTTATATTTCAGCCAACTTTTACTTTTACTCCACTACATTTCCTAATTAAAATGTATACTTTTACTCCGATACATTTTCGCTAAGTATATTCGTTACTTACTACAAAATAGTCAAAAGAACACAGACTGCAGGAAAGCAGGATTGACGAATCTGTGGTCTGGTTTTTGCAAGTTAGACTCCTTAAAAAACACATTTGCTCACGTGTGCGTTGCGCACAAACGCGGGTGATTTCATTTCCGACTCCAGTCGAGTCAGTGGTGTGCGATTCAGCATCGCCTGCGATAATATTGTCAGGGTTTTGGTAAGGGAGGAACTCAGGTGCAGACAGGGATTCTCAAACAAAGGGTTTATTACAAAAAGGGGAAAACAAAACCCACGAGGGGGAAAACACGGAGCAAGGTAAAGACTAAATAACTAAAACAGGACTGGACTGACAAGATAAACAAGGACTCTAAATACTAACTATAAACAAACACTCACGGTAATACAGACACTTCTTAAGGAACAATCACAGAGTGGAACAATCACAGGTACAAATCTCAATGACAATGAACCGACGCAAGACAGAGCACACTAGGAGATCTAAATAGGGGTACTAATCAAGACACGACAGGTGTTACAGATGGGACAATCAAGACACGACTAGGTTAACAAGGGGGGCGGGGCAAGGGAACGAGACAACACAAGCACATGGCCCAAAGACAAGGCCATGCGCTTGTACACAAAACATGGGTCTGTCATGATCCTGCCTCAAGACTAGGAAAAATCAAGGACACGAGGGCAGAATCATGACAAATATGGTAAGTTTTGTAAATAAGGATGTGCAATCTTAGGTTTTCAAGTAGGCTATACCACCAAATCAGAGAGTACACGCACATTTATTTATTAGTCTATTAAAACTCCAAATTCCAGGCATCCTAAATTGTATACGACAAATGCTGTATGCTTTTTATATTTTGAATTTACATTTATATATTTCCATGTAGCCTTAGTTAACTTAATCTATATCACACAGTTTTTCTGCAGATGCATAAACACATTAAATAATCGTTTTATACAAGTTCAGTAAACCAATAAATTACTTACATTTTAGAAATAATATTGCTTGTTTTTGCTTATGCTAATGAAAACAGTTCCAAACAGATCACAGCACTGTATTGCGTCTCTGAGCAATAGAAGGTGTTTACTTATTGAATGAATCAGTCGTTTGAATGAATCGGTTGAATGTCAATGACTCACTAATTAACATTCACTTGCTGTCACCTAGTGGCGGTTTTAATTTTTTTTTCATGTTTTAAATTATTTCAAATATCAGTATTCAAAGCTTTATGTTAAAAACAAAACATAAGGCCTATTTATACATCTGTGTTTGCATTTTAAAGGCATCCATGTCCCCTCTGAGATACATAGGTCTAAACTGTGTAAATACAGGCTATTTCAAATGCAGATTCTAGAAATATTTTCTTAGGTTGGAATGAAAGACACTTAGTACCGCATGAAGTGTTTCTTAAGAAATAGTTAGAACTGAACACAATCTTGCTACTCAAGCTGTGTATGAACATTATTTATTTATTTATTTCTTCTTCTCGTACATTTAAGATTTAAAAAATACTTTTTGTACTTAAGTACAATAAATATCACATACTTTTAGACTTGTACTCAAGTAATATTCTAAACCGTGACTGTGCGGCTCTTTGAAATGTGGTGCTCACTGTAGGAGAGAAGCTTGATTCTTTTGTCAATTTCAAGAATGCTTTTTTTCCCTCCCTAAGAAGTCCAAAGGAATTGCAAAGATTTGTGAAATATGTTGTTTATAGTAAATGATGGAGGCCTGGTACCCAATTAAAGATAAGCAGGCATGATGCTCCCTGAACATCTCCACAAAAATCTTTGGCTTTCTCAGTTACACTCCCCATTTGTATCGGTCCCAAAACTTGCATCATGGCATCATGGAATTAGCCGATTCCTGTCATTATGCTCACAGATAAGGCTGCTCTTTTGGGCATTATTATATCCTCAGGAAAAAAGGCGAGCAGCTTCTCCCATACCACTGTAAACTAATCGGCCCCCCAAAAATTACTTATTGATCTCTGGTTGCAGTGTGCGGAGAGGGATTTAGAGTGGCCGGGTCGTAGCACGAGTGCTCTGTGTGTGTGTGTGTGTGTGTGTGTGTGTGTGTGTGTGTGTTTGAATATAGACAGACCTTTCAAGTCATAGGATCATCATACATGAATCAGTTTCAAAAATCTTTTAATAGACCTTTACCCCTGAATAATCATATATACTTTGGACAAACCAGGTTGAGAATGTAGTAACATAAGTCCATCTTTCACGAGAGTACAGGGCATTGAAATAGATTTTTCTGATGTTATACTGTGGTTACATTTCCAAATAGCGGAATATTTATATTGGCAAAACAGAAAAACCAGAGAACTGTGGAAAACTTAATGAACAGCCCTCAGGCCAAAGATCAATATGGTCAATATATTTATGTATTCAAGTAGCTTGTAATGTTGTTATAAGAAGGTGGTTTATTTACTTGCACATATTCAATTTGTTCATGCAACAAGCATTAGGCGGTTTTGAGGGAATGTTACAGTATGTGCAGACAGTGTTTGGGTCCGCACTGTCTCTGAGTCAGGGCTCATTGATCCGGGCTATGGGAGATGAATGGATTAATTACAGGCACCGTGAGCTGTGGGACTATGGGCAGCCGGGCAGGAGACAGAACCGAGGGGCCGGGACAGAGAAAAGCCGTTATGGGCAAATTGAACACTGTTAATAAATGTAGCGTGGCCTGTGGCTCCATCGCTAGTCTGTAGGTGTGAAAACTGGGCCACACATTCCTCTGCTGCCTCCCGGGACCAGGAATGAAGGATGGGTGACGCCCCCCAGGTCTCCTTCCAATATGAACACTTTCAAAACACAGAAACAGAAACATCACAAAATAGTTTGGAGGATTTGGTTTAGTTACAGTTAGGTTTGTTAACCAAAATGTACAATGGTTTTCTTTGAAGTACCTTGGGATGCCATGTTAATAATACGATATGTGAGTGTTTTTGGGCCTTGCAGGTTATTGTAGATAAACCATGGTGACTGCAAATTAACCATGGTTTTACTACACTGACCATAGTTTACCAATGGTATTTGTAGTAAAACTATTGTTATACAATATACAATCTATGGTTACTACAATGCAATAAAACCATGGTTAATGTAAAGGTGGTACCATCTGATAGATCATTTTATTTAGCAAGGGTTATATTTAAGCAGTATTGCATGATTGTTTTTAACTCCATAATAACATTTATTCATTCAACATGTTATGTTTAAAGCAACATATTTAAATACATACATATGCAAACTTACTTTTGAATACATGTTTGAATATGAATAAATATAATAAATTCGAATCATCAAAAGTTATTTTAACGCAGTGTTATTTTAGTGTGATTAAAATACTATTATTATGAGTTTTATAATATGGTGAATATATTTTTTTAGTTTATTTAGAAATTTTGTGTGTTTTTGACAGTATTATTACTTTTATTAATAATAATTTTATTTAAAGTTTTAGTAATTTATTATTTTGTTGTGTTTTGTCAGTTTTATTATTATTATTATTATTATTATTATTATTATTATCATCTATAGTTTTTCTGTTAAATCACATTTAAATTAAATGTCTATTTATTGTATTTATTTATTGTATTTTGTTTCCTTCTTTTAATACTTACCATAATGCATTGTGCAAAGCAAACTGCTTTTGGAGTGAGACATTTATTAGTGCAAACCCTATAATAAAAAAAATTCTATATATAATTTCTAGTGTCTCTGAAAGCTGAAAGTTAACATAGTGAAACTTGTTTTTGTTCAAATCACCCATAGCTGGTTTACATATCATGTAAAATTAATGCAATCAGAGGAATTAGAAGAATTTGCATTTTCTGCCCCATGTTCTGATAAACCTAAAATAAATGGAACAGTCGCTGTGGCTTTGCCATCCGTTGCTGATTTTATAGTGCTGTATTCAGCTTGTGTCTTCGCTGAATATTTACTCACAAAAGCATAATAAAGGACAGGGCTTGGACAGGAAGAAATGTGTGCCAAAACCTATTAACCCTCATGTGGTGTTCGGGTCAATTTGACCCGGAGAAGATTTTCTTTTTCCCGAAAATAATAGTTAATGTTATCGCTTTGGACTGAAACTTAGTGACTTTGTTCCCAAAGGGTATAACTAAAACTAAAAAAAATTTGGGAAATTTTATTACTTTTTTGTGGGGGTTTTGTTACCTTGTTACACTTGTGGTGTTCCCGGTCAAAAATGACCGGCCTATAAAAAATAGCTTATAAATCACTCATTATACCATATTTTCACCCAATCTTGGATTCCATCTTTTTGTCATCTTGTTCTCTTTCAATTAGGACTGGTTTTATATTTCTGTTTGCATCTGATTAATCGTGGGCCTCATTTATCTGAGAGTAGGCATCTCCTTTTTTGAGTAAAAAACAAATAATTTATGAGTAAATTTGGAAATATGAAAAAAAAATATGAAAAAAACGGCTACTGTTGATCACACTAGTCTACTCCTATGTTTCACCAGGAATTTTGTTTTGAAACTTTTGTTTTGTAAAAAATATGGCACATAGTCACACTTGTGGTGTTCCCGGTCAAAAATGACCGGCCTATAAAAAATAGCTTAGAAATCACTCATTATACCATATTTTCACCCAATCTTGGATTCAATCTTTTTGTCAACTTGTTCTCTTTCAATTAGGACTGGTTTTGCATTTCTGTTTGCATCTGATTAATCGTGGGCCTCATTTATCTGAGAGTAGGCATGGTCAAAAATGGTCACAATGGCCGACCATTGAAAGTGAATGGGAGAGACTGAAAATAACAGAACAATTTAGTTTTCAGGAGCATGTTCATTATTTTCATGTACACATATGAGCATATGTGCTTGCAAACATCGAGCCCTTGGACCTGTGCATGTATCGATACATTTATACACACGCTACCCAGACACACACACGTTAAAACAGACAAACTTTTTTGAGTATTACACAAGGAAAACCTTCAGGAGGAGGCTGTTCCTAGAAGAGCTGGGGAAATCCATGGTGACCCCCCCTGATACAGAGGCGCCAAAATATACCCAGAGCACTGCCCTCTGCTACATTGGTGAGAGACATACAAACACCAGAACCAGGTCCTTCAGCTGGCACAGGCAAAGGAGAGAAACAAAGGAGCTGCACTTTGTGTGCCCCAAAAGATGTGAAAACAGGCACTGTCTGTTTCAAATGCAGAGTGCACATTTGCAAGGCACATACATTATACTGTTGTCAGTCATGTGCATAAGTGACACAAAATGACCAATTGCAAGTTACCTTAAAAATGCTTTTGTTAGTCACTTGCATGAGTTCACACAGAGACCGTCACAGTTTCTTATTTTGGTTAGTTCATAATTTGGAAAACTGAAAGAAAATGAACAGTGTTTGATTTGTGTTCTCTATATGACAGCGTTAATGTGTTTATTTTTTGTATGTCACAATGGTCAGATTTGTCAGGGAACAGCACAAGTGTTACTGTGCACCCCTTTTCTGAAAATTAAAGCATTTCAAAATACAAGCCCTGTGTTTTGTAATCTTCTACATTCACTTTCAATGGCCAGCCATTTTTGACTGGGAACATCACAAATGTGACTTTGTGCCATTTTGTACAAAATATAAGCATTTAAAAAAAAAAAAAAAACCTGGTTAAACATTAAAGTAGGCTAGTGTGATCAACAGATGAAACTTTTTTTCACCTTTTTCACAACATTGACAAAATTATTAACAAATAATGCTTTTTTCACTCAAAAACTGAGGTGCATAAGTTCGGATAAATGACTCCTACAATTAAATAGTTTGAAAATTAAATGCAAAACCAGTCCTAATTGAAAGAGAACAAGTTGATAAAAAGATTGAATCCAAGATTGGGTGAAAATATGGTATAATGAGTGATTTATAAGCTATTTTTTATAGGCCGGTCATTTTTGACCGGGAACACCACAAGTGTGACTATGTGCAATATTTTTTACAAAACAAAATTCCTGGTGAAACATTAGAGTAGACTAGTGTGATCAACAGTAGCCATTTTTTTTCATAATTTTTTTTTCATATTTCCAAATTTACTCATAAATTATTTGTTTTTTACTCAAAAAATGAGATGCCTACTCTCAGATAAATGAGGCCCATGATTAATCAGATGCAAACAGAAATATAAAACCAGTCCTAATTGAAAGAGAACAAGTTGACAAAAAGATGGAATCCAAGATTGGGTGAAAATATGGTATAATGAGTGATTTATAATCTTTTTTTTATGGGCCGGTCATTTTTGACCGGGAACACCACAGGTGTTATTGGGTTTTGAACACCACATGAGGGTTAAACCAACCTCGATCTGGCTGCCATATAATAAAAGAAAGAAATGCATAATAAATAATTGAGTTCCAATGAGTTGTGGGCCTTCTGTTTATCCAATTATAGTGCATTAAAAATGAATGATTAATCAATTATTGCTGTTGCCATCGAAGTAGCTGCCCTTTTCTTTGTCCATCCATCTTCATAGCTTTGCTCGCTTTATAAGTTCAATGGAAGCTGTAGTATGCTAGCAACTGCACTTTCTGCTAGCGTCAGTGCTACTGTATAACTTTATGTTAATTGTCAGTTTTTTGGGTTTTTTTTTTTGCCTGTGTCTATTAGATTAGAAGGCAACATATATACTACTGTAACATACTTGTACTTTATTGTCCCACTAACAAAATTGACAGAACATAGTTGATACACATTTTTTCTATAATGCTTTGTAGAATAAGAACGCATCCTCCCCATAAAATAAAAGCTTGTTGCATAGACTGACCTAAATTATTAGGAATTATTTATCTGTATTGAATATTCAGTTTTATGTTAATTATACATTATTATCAATCTTAACAGATTTGTCGATTCCTCACGTTAGTATGGCTGTAGTCGTCAGATTTGAGCTGGTTTGTGCTCTTTCTTTGTTTGTAGTGCTGGAATTTTGTCTGAATATGGAACATAAGCCACCAAACACACACACACACACACACACGCCCCAAGCTGATTCCAGTCATTACTAGACAAACACCGATCCAATCCCAATCCCAGACAGTCATAGCGACCTAATATATCAGCCCTATTGATTTCCCTGCAAACAAATAAGTCTGTTTTTTTGGAGCAGTGGAATATGCGATTACACTCAGTAGGTCATGAAAGCATCATAGCGACCTTGAGTTAATCGACTTCTTTTCACGTCACACACAACATTTTATTTATTTTCTTGATGCCATTTGTGAAAAACTGGCCTGGTTATATCTGATGGAAATGGATGCTATGACATCCCATCTCTAGAGATGCAGGAGGTCCATCTATTAATGTCTTTCATTCTTTTTCGTCTATATTGCGTGTCTGAAACCCCGTTCAGTTTGTACTGCTGGACAGCGATAGCTGCTAGATCCACCATCTGATGCTTATTTCATTCTATCAGGAGGTCAGTGCTGTGTGTACTCAGTGTGAGGGAGGTGAAAGCTCTGTGTGTTGACAGAGAAGATCATGTGATCTGGAATTTCCTGGAACTGTACGAGCCATTGTCAGTATCAGTCACCTCTTCACCTACAGTGGGCTTGCCTCTTTTATTAACTGAGCTGTCGAAATGAGTGGAAACTGAAGGATGTTTTATAAATGTAATGATCAAATATTTTGATTGAATGTTTGATTTGATTGATGTTATATAACTTGAAATGATCTCATTCACCTAGCTTGATGCAAGGATGGATGGATGGGTGGTTAGGTATGTATACAAACAAGAAAGATAAATATGAACCAATAAATGGTTACATACAAATACAAAATGAAGAGTTATGAACAGATGGATAGATGGATTGATGGTTAGATAGATATGAACTAATAAACGATTGGCGATAGGCCAAATAAGTGATAGAGCAAATTAACTTTAGATATGAACATAGATAGATAGATAGATGTATTTGCTTTTGTCAACACAAAAATCAGCTCCAATTTTTCTTTTCCTGTTTCTTCCTAGATGCAGTTCAAGAGTGTCTTTAGCTTGTTTGTGTGATCAGCCATCAGGATTCACAGGGGTTCTGCCAGAGCCTGTTATCGCAAATCGTTCACTTTAAGTACTAATCCTGCCGGAGATTGCACTTGAAGAAGTCGCTGTAATATATGGAAACAAATTCAGCTTGTTCTAATAATCACAGCTTCAATTGCACATTACTCCACACTAACCCGATTATCCCTGACAATGGCAGTATCACTGCTATAATAGCTTGCATGCTATCAGGACAATAAATGCACTCTGTTTTAATTACAGCTGTCTTGCCTCGTGATTAGTCATGTATGTGAACTGTTTCGTCTTTAATGCTGTTTTATCCATTAGCCTTGTGTGGAGAGATTTATAGAGAATGTTGCGTATTGATTCTGCGTGCTTTAGCAGCAATTAAATCTCATCATTGCATCTGATTTTTACATGTGAGAATGAATAGATCAGATGATGGGAATTAGTGTTGTTTACCTATTAGTTGTTTTATTAGGAAGACAGTTTAGCCATTATTAATCTGTTCTCTCATTTTCAGTGCCTCATTCTTTCAGGGTTGGCTTTTGTAGATATATAGGGAATGGTAGATTTATCTAGTCAGCTCTTGTTTTCATTGGCTATTTTGCTTAATACTTGCATGTTGCTTTGTCTTGAAGTTCCTCGTGTTAAGATGCTGATTTCAGGTCTTTGGTCTTTGGTCTTTGTTCCCTAGTTCCTACCTTGAGCAAAGCACCCAGTCTCATGTTGCCCCATGGAGACTGTCCAGCAGTTAGTTGACTCTGGATAAAATGCATTAGATAAATGGCAGGCAATTAAAGCATAAGATTCAGCAACAATTTAATGTTTATACAGTCATTCAGGAGGCAGTGTTTAGTTGACATGAAAGTGAAGTGCATGAATTCTAATGGAAGATTAGAACTGAAAATCTCTCCTTTTCCCACGTAGGGGGTTTTCAGAGTCCAATGCAATTTAAGCTCAATCAACTTACTTTAGATTAATTGTTAAATTTTATAAGTAAAACAGTACTTGAAATATTTATTGCAGTGTTTTTTGCTTTAAGGAAGTAACGTTTCCCCAATCTGCCAAAGGGCATCTCAAGTTTAGAGGTTCAGAACACGGTGCCTAATCTCACCTCATGTGGAGGAAATTTGATGGAAACACACTACAGGAAAAGAAAAGGCCGCAGCAAATCCTTGTCCCAGAAGAGACTTCTAAATGGCGGCTTCTAAATGGCTCAATTTACCTTTACTGAGCTCCAGAAGAGCAGAGCCCTGCACCACACATGCGGTTACGGCAAAAAATCAATAAGTATTCTCAGAACAAGGGACCTTATTAAAACTGGACCCCTTTATCCTTTCTCTCTCTGTATGTTTAGAAGAAACACTCAGCCCCAGAAATCATTAAAATCCTCAGCAACAGATCTTCCACATTAGCGCCGCTACCATCAATTTTGCGCTCATTTCTACTTTGGGCTTTTGTGATTGTGTGGACAGTGGGCCATTACTGCTAGTTTAGTGGTACATTCTGGGTAATTCTATTACCGTTGTCCAGATGAGTTTTCTCTGCAGGTGTTGTTGGGTTCAGTTTGGATATAGTGGCTGTGGAGAAATTAGTTTGATGAAAACACCCTTCATCAGCAATGGTCATCACAATGTGGGTCGTGGTAACTTACCGTGGCTTTGCCAAATCTTTTACACAAATAGATTAAGAAATCAATGTTCACATTTTGTTTCTTGAAATATAATGGGATTGTCCTGGTTGAATTATTTGGCCATCTGCTGTTTTTAGTATGACCCTCAGATTGAAGGTGGCTGGCTCATCCTTCAACTAAACTGCGGCAAAAATTCACCACTGCAGTAAGGAACTGTGTGTTTTTGCTATTATATTTGATGAAATCTAAACTGCGACCTTGGATATGGTTGTGTTTTATATACCACCATGCCATTTGGCCTCCATGTACACAGGCAGCTGTAACACTGAAATACATCCACACCATTACGAGCTTCATTTTACATTCCCCCAGCAAGCCATAGAGATAAAAAGCCACAGGCTCTGAAATACCTTGCTCTATCCTTAGTGTGAAAATGACCTTTTTCAGATTTTATATCTGCAGCGTTAACGGCCCACAGTAAAGTCTCAAGGCCTGTGCTGCCACATGGAGGTGCGTGTGTTGTAAAAGGAAGCAAATAGTGCGGTTGACCCAGGGATCGTGAGTAGCTGTACACCCACATGTGATCCCTGCTCGCCCAACCCCCAAACAGAGTGCAAGCTATCAGTCATAATAACCTGGAAGAAAGGAAGGCAAGAGTCAATGCATTCTCCAGAAGGTCTCTTTTCATATGAGTGATGCAGAGCATACATTTTTCTAGTTTTTAATTACAATTATTCAACATAGTTCTTTACAATCATATCTCAATGACATTTCAGGAAAATTCCTGACATGAAGGCTATTATAAAGTAGACCGTAAAAGGGATAGCTCACCCAAAAATTTAAATTCTGTTATCTTTTACTCGCCCAAGACTAATCAGTTAACTCATTTACTCACCCTCAAGTTGTTTAGTTGAACAAAACAGAAGATATATTGAAGAATGTTGGTAACCAAACAGTTGCTGGTTAGCCATTGACTTCCATAGTATTTTGTTATTTTGTTTTTGTTACTATTTCCATAGTACTTTTCTTTGAAAAGTAAATGGCTAACGGCAGCTCATTTTGCTAATCAATGTATGTGAAGGGAGTAGAAAGGTTTCGAAAAATAAGTGAAGTTCATTCAAACCTGGTCTGAAAGCACAAATATCTTGTAAGCAATGAATGATTCTGGCAGAGAAGTGAAGACATTTTGTTTCTTTCCTTTTTCTTTTTAAAAAGATGTTTATTCATTGAGTACCCCATGTAGGGACTCAAATTATCATTTTTAAGTTTCAGAAATTCATGACATATTTTGTTTTACAGTTAAATTTGTTATAATAGATGAATAGACATTTTATTTAAGTATTTAAACAGTGCATTGCTTTATAGCATGTTCCACTTTTCAGTAATTATTACTTTGATAAAACTTTAATTTTATTGTGATGACAATTTCGAATGTGTGTAATATGGAGTTATCTCAATAGCAGAAATTATCGAGGTAATTACAGTTGACTGAATATAATAGCATATTATAATTCACATAGAGACAAATGCAGGCTTGAGCAAAGTTGTACCAAAATCTTACATACCATCTTTAGGTGGAAAGGTGGGTGAAGATAATTTGTCTTGAAAGATATATACTGTAAGATTTATATCTGCTCCAAGTATTTGTCTAAATGCTTTTATGGCATAATCTAACATAAAGAGCTACGTCTTAAATGAATAGTGCATTCCAAAATTAAAGCTCTGTCATAATTTACTCAACCTTAAGTTGATCCAAACCTGGAAGAGTTTGTTTCTTTCTTTTGAGCACAAAAGAAGATATTTTGAAGAATGTTGGTAGTCAAACAGTAGCCAGTAGCATTGACTTCCATAATATATTTTTTTCCCTACTATGAAAGTCAGTGGTTACAATCAACTGTTTGGTTACTAACATTCTTCAAAATAACTTATTATATGTTTCAGTTATATGGAAAGTAATAACACACCTGGGTTATGCCCCCAAATTTGAATACATAGGGCTAAGTGTTTTATAAAAAAGAAAAAAAAAGAAAGAAACTTTACCAAGCACCACTAGCCTAATTAAAATCAAAATAGGAAATTTGGCAAGGATAGAGAAGGTTTAAGACGGAGAAGAGGTATGTTCTTCAGTCCTTTTGCCAGCTGCTAATCACAAATGCCAAATCGTCCAGTAATCTGTCTCAATGTGGGATATTGAGATACTGAGATGGTTGTAATGTCTGCCAAGAGAGCTTTAGTTTCTCCTTTAGCAGTTCTTGAACTCAGCTGAATGGAGAAATGAGGATGAAAGCTGCGACGCCAAAGAGAGCGAGAGAAAGAGAGAATAAGAAGTGTTTTGGAAGGCACCAGAAAACTGATTTGATGACAATGTAATGATTTCTTATGTAAATGACCAAATCGGCAGCCTTATTTAATTGGCCCAGCTGTGCCGTAGTATTTTGTGATGTGCTAACCTCTCTGAAAATCTGTCCCTAGCTCTAAAGAGCTAGCTTCTGCTCCTCGGAGAATTGCTGTGCCTTGCTTGTCTTTCTTGCAGCATTCCCACCTGCTAATTTACATATTTCTTCACTTATAGCCATCGAATAAGAACCCAAAATTTTGGATTTTACAACCCAATCCAATAAACTGCTCTCAGAATAACAGCATTCGTGATGCTTGGCACTGTTATTGACAATTTTCCATAAATAAGGATATCAACTCTGTAATAAGCTCAGTGGAGACTTGTTGGGGTTTTTGAATCATTTTTAGCATTTGCCAGAGTGGTCGACTGATACTGTGAACACAAATGAACTGCGTCTGAAGTCAGTCACTGTATTTACATAATATACTAATATAAAAGATGATTAGGGCTTTTGTGGCATATTTGCAGCATAATTGGCCTTTTGTACCAATTATTTGTGTTGTTATCAGGCTTTCCAATGATAAGTGTCTACATCCTTCTTTCAGTGTGCTCTTTATACCAAATAACCTCTATTGAGCTATCCCCATCCGTGTCGTTGTATGACTTGGTTTTGCAGTGTGCTGTGCTACATTTTACCAGGATTGCATAAGGCTGCAGAGGGACCAATTAGGCAGTGGAGATGGCGGAATGAGTCTCCATTCAGCTACAGCTAGCATGAGATCAATGTCGAGAAAAAGGCGAAGCTTCATTGCAACAGAAAAGTTTGTGGAGAATGCAGTGATGTTTATTTGAAGTTTTCTGAGAAGAGCCGAACTATCGACGGAATCATGTGAAGCAAGAGTTCAGGCTTTGGATCAAGTATCATTATAAATATTTTATTCTAAAAGAGTGGGTTTACTGAAGGCAAGCATTGAAGGATGTCATTGCAAACATCAGAAAAATATTCAGCTAAAGCATAGATAGCTTAATAATTCATCTTTTTGAATATTTCAGACTTTTTTAATGAGCTATGCAGACGTTATTATGTTTCCCATTTCCTATGCGCTGTCATAGCCTTTCAGATATTATGTTATTTATTCACTGCAGGTCCATGTGTTGCTTTGTAAATACCAATTACTGTGTTGAATGCATTGCAGAGTGCTTTTTACACCCAGATAGACAGAGCCGTAGTTCGCTGACAAGCTACGCAATATCGCGTTCATATTCACAGATGAATTGCATGCGATTATGAACGCGATATTGCGTAGCTTGTCATTAAGTGACGCTACATTTGAAAGCAGGTGATAGACATTTACCGCTAATCACAAAACTGGCTTTACTAACGAGACACGCATGACAATCGCATGCGATTAATCGTGCAGCCCTAATCATAACTATTTGTAAATGTAGCATTTTAATGATAGCCTTGCATATTTACGAGATGTGGCTAAAAATTAAGGCCGTAATGTTTTGCACATGTTGCCACTGTCCTATAATGGCTCCTCTGAGATCAGGCTGAAAGTGCTTTTTCAGCACTCGCTAATGAAACAAATCGAACAGGTCAGTCGTATACTGCAGCTTGTCCATTGTTCTCCTGGGCTCAGGTCAGGGCTGAAGGCTCTTAATTATATTTCCAGGTTCCTGATTTTGGTTATCTTTTGGTCATGGCCTGCTTCTCTTTATTGGGTACTTTATAAACCGCCTCAACCAAACCTCCAGTGTAGGACTACACTGCATTGCGAGGGTTTTGAACTAGTACAGGACAGTCGTTAGCTGAATTTGTTGCAGTGGATGCTCATAAGGCAACAATTACAGCTGGAATGGAGAGGATTGGAATGGGGGTGGTGGAAGCTAGGGATCGGGGTAGTAAAGGGGGAGGTATTGCGCCCTGAGGGAGGTTCATGTCAGACATTCAGACCCTGGTTTCATCAGAGAGTGTGGGGATCCATACTGTCTGTGAATGGGTTGGGGCCGGATAGAGGTGATTTGTAGCCCAGAGGAGTCGGGTCACAGGTGGGCTGTAAGTATGGTCAGTGGGCCTTATCCCAGGTCATTGGAGCCCAGAGGAATCCACCCACTGTCAAATGTGTTGGCTTTTATGAGGGCCACTGGTGACCAGAGGGAAGGTTAACCCCAGTGCTTCGACTCTTAAAAGAATGGACAATTACAAGTACATAATGATTCCTCTTTGGCCCTTTAAATTTGTTGTTTACTAAATTCTACAATATATGCAGTGATGCTTTGCATTGTAGGCAAGGAATAGTGGCATCTAATGAGCCAGTTAAGCTCTGCCAATGTTGCAACTCCAATTTTATTGTTTGTCATTTTGTTTGCATGACATTTAGAAGTGCACGATTTAGTTTTAAAGTGTGTTCACCCCTGTGTGTGTGTGTGTGTGTGTGTGTGTGTGTGTGTGTGTGAGAGAGAGAGAGAGAGAGAGAGAGAGAGAGATAGTGACTTCAGTGAAGGACAAATACCAGACATTGCAATGTGCTCAAGTTTGAATATCATTTTCCCCCGTCGTGATTAGAGCCAATCCACAGATGAGTGGAGAGGAGGATAGGAGGGGAGGAGATGAGCTGTAATGGGTTCGGATCTGGGCCCTTGTCCAAAACAGCGCATGGTTGAGGGGTAATAGAGAAGGAGTCCTGAGAGAAAGCATGCTTAGCCTGGATGTACACCAAACGCTCTCACTCTCCCTCCTTCTCATGTTGATCTTTATATCAAAGAGAAACAGAAGGGAAGAATGTGATGCATCTTTGCTTCAGTAGCTACTTCAATGATATCATGGAGTTATTTTATCATTAGGGTTCTCAGTGTCTTATAAAAAGCATATGGACACTGTCTGAAATGTTCACTTGCATCATCCTCATTTGAATTATTACATTCTTGCATTTGGTAAAGACAATAGTTTTAGCTTACTTTCTAGAATTGCCTATCTGTCTTAATCTGATAAAGCAGTATAGCAAATTATGCAGATTTAATATGCTGCTCTTTGGAATACTGTAATTAACGGCCCCTTAGTTTCTAGTAGTTTGTTTGCATTTCCATTGTCATTGCTATGAATGAGTAATTATGAAAGCAGCGAAAAAAGCATATTTACTATCCTAATATTAGGCTGTGTGGTTACCATGCAATGTAGCAACTTAGCATGTGACATATTAGCATTAGACTGGTCTATCAGAAACCAAAAAATTTGAACTCTCAATGGTGGTCTTTTTTGTGTGTTCAAAATGCACACTTTCTTTATGTACTACAAGTTCTTTTGTACTTTTCTGCGCTAGAAAATAATTTGTGTCAACACAAACACAGATGCTTCTAAGATACTCTCAGAAAAATCAAAGGACTCTAGTCAATTTTATGCAGATTCTTCTTCTGAGGTAATTGTACTCTCATGTGAAGTGTCGTTTGGGCTGCTTTTCAACTCGAGGCAGGACTAACGGCCCTCTTTCCTCCTCATTTACATGGCTCATCTTTTATCAAATGCTCCCGATCTCAGCGTTTATCTGCCTGCTGTTTGAACATGAGTTAGACTGAGGGAATTCGAACACTTGATAGTCAAGAGTACGCCTAAATATTCTCATCAAGAAGTTTTGAGCAGAAAGATGGGGGATGGAATTAGCTGAAGGAGTGAAAGAGAGAAGGATAAACGGGATAAAGACCTTGAGGCGCTGAAGATGTTCAGCTGTGTCTTTTGAATGATGGAAAGTGGGGAGTTCCAGACAAAAGAGAAATGTGGCAGACGGACGATAGCAGGTGGTTGGGGGGGGGGGGGTATTTATGAGGGAGAGTAAAAGCAAGTGATGAATTGATATGAAATTCAAAAGCAGAATGTGACCTGTGGAGATAAATTATGAATAAGTGATGGATATAGAAGAAAACCAAGCTTGTGTGTTTTTTTAAGCAGTTTGGCTTGATGAACAGGTCGCAGGCTGTGTAGGTCAGTCTACAGACCCTCATCTGCATTCTCACTGGCATTCCCAACAATTAAGCCCCTAATTATCCCAGAGCTGTGCTTTCCCTTGGTTGCGTAGATTCAGAGACACTCTGTCAACCATATGTCTTCTTCCTTTCTCTGTGTGTAATGCTCTTTCTTTGTACGCCTTCACTACCGTGTCGGGGATTAACAGTAGCAGATACTAACTTAGCAACGTGTTCTAGTCGCAAGACAGTAGTCTTTTAGTTTATGTAGCTTTTGTAGTGACAAGATTTTCCCAATTAGTTGCAGTGTAGCGCAACAGAAATTCTTATTTGATGTGGCACAATATGCACTTCTTATGAGCCAATTCCCAATAGATCAAATCAATTCCCATTTGTTTTTCTTGTTAAATATCCTGTTTTAATGAGCAATCCAACACATTGCAGACAAATAGCAATTCATGTTCCATATTCTAATTAGCTAGGTTTGCTTTCTCCCCATAAAAATGAGCAGAACCAGCTGATAAAGAGGACACTGGGTGTTTTCCGATCTCTCATTGAGAAGACGGTCCCAGAGACAATTCAAAAAGTGTCTGTCAGTGGTTTTGCAGCACAACAAATCGAGTTCTCCCATAGCGTCTTAAAACACTTGAGTACTTCAATCAGTTGGTTTCTTTCCTTCTTTCTTTACAATCACATTGTTTTATATCAGTTGTTTGCACTGTCATCATTTGAAGGCTCACAGATAGTTGAGAGTGGGTTAGGAGTCATCTCTCAGATCTTTTGCCTCCAGTCAGGGGCCCTGCAGATGTTGTAACTGGCATGTAATAAAGAAAGAGTGGTTTTTAAAGAAGGCTAACATGCTCAAAAGGATTAGAACGATGACTTTGGCTCTGCTTCGAGCTGTGCAACACCTCGGTCAGTGGCCTGACCCGATAAGATGTGAGGAAAAAAGATGGGAAAAACTCTTCAACTCTCTGTTTCGTCAAAGGATCATATCCTCTTGTTGTATTCTCTTTCTTTCTGCATCTCTCTCTCTCTCTCTCTCTCACTCCCACTTGCCTTTATCTCACTTGCACTCATTTTTTGCTCATTAATGCTAAATGCCCATCACTCATCGAGCCTCTCTGTTTGGAAGACCTGCCAGAAAATCCAGTGGCTGGTTTCTGTTCTGTAATCTGGGCTGAGCCGGGTGGAAGGAGCGACAGATGTGTTTTTCTCAAGGCCGGTGGTTGTTCGTGAAAGGTTTTTTGCTAATGAGCGTCTGCTCCATAAGGCCTAGAAGAGAGAAAACTTTCTTCAAAGCCAGAGAACGACAGGAGGAAGAGCACAGTATTATGGGAAGGGGCATCTGAATGCAAAAAAAATGCACTTTGTGGGTCGCATGCAGGAGGCTTCAGATGGTTTGAAAGGGAGGGTAGCTGTCATCATGACCACATATTTTTGCCTCTCTCAATTTAACGTCCCACTGTGGTTGAAATTGAACACAGTCTGTCTGCATTTGGAGGCACATGGGGTTTTCTGAGGCCTGCAAGTCTTTTTATAGCAGACGACGTACCTGTTCGAGGCAGACAGCTGGGACAGCCCTGGCCAGACGATTCTGCTCACCTGTGGGAATCCCCTTGCTACTCAGGTGTGAATTATGGAACAATTACCCAGCAGGCACTGCCCCTATCCTCTCTGTCATTACAGCCATAATGGGTAATAAAGCCACTTCTTTCGTCCCCAGACCAGATCACAGGTGGAAAACAGCTTGCCTCCTTAATGCCCCGTATCCGCCCCCCACAACTTAAATTGCTTTCATGGGACGGTTAATGGCGTGAGGCGGACCGTAGTTATTTTTGGAATGGGTGGAGACAAAGAATAGCCAGAAGTTGAACTCCCACAATCCTCCATTTGCCAAGACTGATGTACTTGCTTAGCTGTCATAGATGGAGAAATTCTCCCGCAGAATGGTAGTTTAGCTCTATAAAGACATTTGCAGCCAGCACCGCTAATCTTGTGTACAGCTCTGAGAAAGGGTTTCAGCTGAGAGGTTTCGGTCTTATCTCAAACAACTTTCAGAGAAACAGGGCAAACATCTCCCTCATAAATCACAAACAGCTCCCAGACAAGAGCTTGACTCCCCTGTTGACATTTAGGGACTGAGGGAGGTGCAGTTCTCCAGGGAGCAGCGAGAGATAGACCGAAAGGGAGGACTGTAGGTGATGGTAGTGATAGATGAGCCAGCGGAAAATAAGACGGTAGCCACCCTAGTCCACTTCATCCTGTTCCCAGGATGTGGGTTTGAAGGCCAGATGTGACTTATCTGGACAATTCGGTCAAGCTGGGCACAGCTGGTCTATTTGTCTCCATACTCAGAAAGATTAACTGAACAACTGTTTCTTAAAGGTTCCACTGTGTTGTCGTCTTGCAGGGTAAATAACCTCCTCCTTGCGGAAATAACAGTTTTCTTGTGAAACCGACTGTTTGAACACAATAAAACTGGAAGGCAAACTGGATGAGATAAACCTTTATGTAGCTGTGCATGAGCAATGCTCTATTACTGTACAGTTGCATCTCCACAACCAAATGTTCAGCTCAATTATAGATGGGTTCCTAAATTATCAATATCTTAAATTAGCCTTTAAACAGATGAATCTTGATGTGGAACGATCCTTAATGTATTTACCCCCTTGCACGTTGCTATGTTTTCAGTTTTCCTGTGAGGTCCTTGGAACGTTTCCATGCCATGCCGCAGAGGTATGGCGGCTATGTGTGGAAGCATCTCATTAGCTTGGAGTTGGAGCCTGGAATTTGGATTTCCCTTCAGAGAATAGTAATTGGGGAAATCCATGAAGCCCTTATTGTTTTATGTTATGCTTTCATCTCAGGGTTCACCATCCTCACCTGGGCCACCAAACAGTTGCAGTTGGCGTGTTGCTAAGGAGATCCACATGGCAACAGAGGGTTCCCTTGGGCATCTTGGGTGGGTGGGTCTTACCATTTATCTTTAACAAGGGGAAACTGTATTATTCCAATACCTCACCAGGATGAAGTGTGGTTCATTATTCTCAGAGACTATTTTTAAATGTTATTTACTTCCTACCACATTGTAAAATGCATTTGATATATATATTGCTCTTAAAGGAATAGCTTTCCCAAAAGTAAAGTCTGGCATAATTTACTCACCTCCAGCATGTTAAACCTGTTTAGCTTTTTTTTTCTCTAAAACACAAACTATGAAAATTTTATTTCAATTAAATGCAAACATTATTTGAGACAAATCAATTAAGCTGTTGATTTCAGTTCAGTCTTGTTCACAAATAAGTGATTTGGTTTTTGTGTTCAATGCTCTAATTCAATAATAAGATTACAGTGGTTAATGGCTCACTGGAAGACAAAGGATCAGTAAAGATGCAAACATTGACATGTTTCTCACTTAAAGCTATTGTATGACTTTTAATAAGCTTGTTCCAAGCTATTTTATGACTTAAGTATTGGAAGATATAGTGTAGAAGTAAAAAACAGTTCATCCCATATGATCAGTGTTTAATCTTCAGAGGATAACAGCTTGATGTTCAGAGTGTCTTCTAAACTTTAGATAGAGTTTTGCTGTTGGCAGATTTTAGCTGTAAACCCCCTGCTAGTCTCTGTTGAGTCAATGCAGTGATTGAAGTGTATGAATCTTTTAAGACGCTATGGGATAACTCGATTTGTTGTGCTACAAAACCACTCATAGACACTTGCTGAATTGTCTCTGGACCGTCTTCTCCATGAGAGATCGGAAGACACCCAGTGTCCTCTTTATCAGCTGGTTCTGCTCAGTTTTATGGGGAGAAATAAAACCAGATGTGAGGACGTGTGGTCTGTGTGTTCCAGCTCTGCTGGTCACAAATCTATCTCTTTTCCACTCCATCTCTCTTAAAACACGGTCTTAAATGAGAAAAGCAGCCCCTGCAGAACCCTTGGACTGAGGTTTCCTGTGCTGCATGCTGCTTTGATGGTGCACATTTGAAGAGCTGCTATCCGGTTTACAGTTCTCTATATATTTTATCCTGTTTTATCTGGGAGTTTTCTGTTGTTCTTTATTGTTGCAGAGTTTGTGGTGCTTTTAGGAGTGAACTGTACAAATACTATGAATTAATTCTTTTAGGAAAGTATCAGAACACTTGTCCTCCACCATGTGTAGGATTTGGACAATCAAACCTGAACACTGTCAAACTGTCCCCTCTCACTAAAGTGTTGAGTTGTAGTAAATTGGTTTGTTTGGGTAGTTCTGAAGCATCTAGAAGTTGTAAGCATTTAAACAATAATAATACTTTAATACTGCTTTATTTTTTATTATTATTTTTCCTGAACAAAAAAAAATATTTTTTACAATGATTTATAGAAGACATAAGAAAAAAAAGGTCATTTAATTGTAACAGTAGTTTACATAACGACAACAACAACAAAAATAACAAGAATCATTAGATGATATATAAAATATATTCAGGGATAATATGCTATCCTTCAAACTACTAGGTTTTACCTACTTGTTGTCAGAAAGATGGTTTTAATCATTTAAAATGTAATCAAATTTAGCATTATCACTTTTTTTCATTTTATATATTTAAATAAGTGAAGTATAGTAAATATCTGTTGATTGACGATGGAACATCATTTCACCCAAAAATTAGCATTTTATTTTCAGAAACATTAAAGTAGACCCTTTAATTGCATTCAGTTTGTTTTCTATGTATGTAAAATCACTTTTGTAAATTACATTTGATGCAGGCACCAAAAAAGGACGTCTCGTTTTTGTCTACATTTTTAATTAGTAATTTAATCTCATATGTTTTTATTAATTTTAACATAATTCAAATAACCCTAATTACATTTCACCACCCTCTGATCTCTGATTATATGCTTTTCTCATAGTTATATAGGTAAAGTATTTAAAAAGGTGTTGACCCATTTATTGAAGTGAAGCTAAGTATTTTTTTTGCAGTAATAGTGACTTTTTTTAAGGTTAATACTGTAGTGTAACTACTTCAAATTCAGTTCCTTATGGATTGAAAAGCTCAATTTTTAAAGTAGCTCCTCCAAAAGCAAAATAACCTAGTCTTTGTCCGTCTGAGAAAAATAACTGCATTTCTGTTTGTGCTGCAGGTGTGACTACACAAGCTCTTCGATCTCTCCCTCGCTGTTTATTCATTCAGCAGTTCATATAACAGAGAGGAAATTATTCAGTTGCCAGATTCGTTGTCATCTTTGGTTCCACCCCAGTGGGAAACTAATTTTAGTCTTGTCGTGTGCCTGCGCACTTGTATATTTCCCAGAGTTAGGGCATAAGAAATAGGGTTTGCATGTGTGTTTCTGACCGTGCTCTCCTTTTTAAGGGGGGATATGTTTTTGCAAGCATGTGCGAATATGTCTTTGTTGTCTTTATGGGTGTATGTTTATTTATAAGTGTGTGTCTCTGTGAGTAAGTGCATGTATTGCAAAGCACAGCTTAATATCCAATCAGTGACAGGTTGGAGCCATTAATAAGGTGCTGATCGGGCCGGGCTGACAGTACTGCTGACAGAGGGAGATCAGAGGGAAGAATCATGCCTAGCCTGGGGTCCCTGAGCTTCAGGTAGCCCCTCTCTGCCAGCCCCTCATGTCATTACCAATGCTGAGGAGGCTGAGGAGGTGGTACCCCCACCTCTGACACCTATATTAATCAAACTCACACCCCCTTCCTTCTCGTGCCCGCCCATCACCCCCTAATCATCAGACTCTGGGTGCTAGGAGGCAAAGAAGAGGATACGGCTACAGCGTGAAGGATGTACACTAAACTGATCCCTGTTTCGGCTTTCACATTTCACACCTGACCGTGACTGATGGGATTCTCCGTACCCCCCTGACCCGCCACACAATTAAATATCTGAGCCCTCACTCACCAGGAGGAATTAAAGTCCCAAATTACCCTCGCCGTGGTTTTATATCTTGGTCGCAGCCTGTCCCTCTGTGTCATTCAATTCATTCAAGTAGTTTTGATAAATGTTTGTGCTTTGTTAAAGTAAAACGAATTAGGAGAGACTGGTGAATTGTTTTGTGATCCATACTGCAAACCGAAAAGAGGCGTACGTAATCCAAAGCCTGTAGGCGGGAATCAAAATGAGGAGCATTGTGTGTCGACTCCCTTCATTTTGGAAGCTACAGTATAGCGTAACATCTGTAGCGCAACACAACAATCTCGCACCTGGTAGCACTGTATTGATTGGCAGCCACCTCCATGCTAATTATCGCTAATGACAAAATCGGCCGTGCAGCGCTTGATTAGCATGTGAAAACACTAGACTCATGCCACAGTTATCTGCTGTGATGGAAGCATGTGCTAATCAGGATGATGGACTCTGAGAGGTCATAATTTCAGTCTAGGGACTCGTGTATTCAATGTTCTGCATTGTTCTATCACTAGCTAGTAAAAACGTGATCTACTCAAGGGCTGTGTTTGATCACATGGATCAGTTGTGTGTAGATGGCAACATTATGATGAGAGGGCATTTGTGGTTAGTAGTCATCAGGACAAAAAGCTGTGATAACTGTTATCGAATCGTGTGAACCAATGCTTTGGTTGTATTCATCTCATTTTTGGCTGTCAATAGGGCCTGGACTACATGATCCATACACTTCCATTTGTGTACTTGAATGCATGTGTGCAAACATGAATAGTGAGGTCCTAAATAAAACAATGAGGATGAGCCAAAGAGGATATTGTGCTTCAATGGAATTAACATCCATCAGCCTGCCTGAACAAATCAGTTCACAAGATCAAACTCACAAATGTAACAATTTGACCTACAAGTCAAAATATTTATACATAACATTTGAATTTAAAATACTTTAAATATAATACATTGCTTACTATTCATTCATACCAGTTATAAAAATTAAAAAACACTCCAAGAGTATTTTAGACCCCACTGTATGTCGATTTTTCATCAAGTATAAGGTGCTGCAGGAAATTAGTCGAATGATACATGTAATGTATTTTTTTTTTTTTTTGTAATAATTTTAATGCTAATCTAGTCAGCCCTAAAATGTTGCTGCCAGTGGAACCTACCCGAGGAAGATTGTCATCTAAGGTGTGTAAAAAACATGATCAAAACATCACCTCATATCAATTACCAGAAGTCCGCTTTTTAAACATCACATGAGTCTTGGAGATTGTTTTTGGCTTTCTCTGACTACCAAAGGGAAGTTCAAATAGGGGTCAGATTGTGAGGAAATCCCAGACACACCTTCTGAGCTGCTCTAGAGGAAATCAAAGTGAGATTAGAGAGAGAGAGAGTAGAGCAGACTGAGGTAGCCCGTAATTTTTCCATCTGATCCTTTATCAAGATAAATGATGAGACCGGAAGGTCCTGAAATTCATTTAAACCTTATATAATCACTGGCCTTATGGCCAGACCAGTGTTGTCCACCACAAACTACGTTTACATTCTGAGGATTGAGTAATTTAAGCAATAAGTTTGAGAGGGCATGCTGTAGTACTGGCTGAAGGGCACTGTTAGATACAACATTAAATTCATTCATTATTATATTTGAAATATATACTGTAGGATGGCCTTTCCTACAGAATGCTAAATTTAAAAATGTTGATTTATTAAGCAAATTCAAGTGCAAACCATGCATTTTGTGTATTTTATCCAGTCTATAAGAAACAAAGTATCTGTTTTATAATAGACATTTGGTATTTTTAAAAACAAACATTGTCTTTTTTCTTTCTTTTTTTTTCTTTTTTTTTTCCACAAGAAATATCGGCATCATAAATTCATCATCTCCCATGTCTCTGCATGTCAATGTCAGAAAACAAAAGCTAAAGTAAAGTCCATCAGGAACGGAATGATCTGTGGTGCACAGTACCTCAGCTTCCTTTGGGTTCTCTCACCAGATGGTCCACACGGAGGGTCCTGATAGATGATTCGGGTTGATCGGATTACACAGCCGTAATTGGCCAAATGAGTTGACAGCGATAGATGCTTGATTGGTTTAGCTGGAAACAAACTAAGGTCTGGAGCATGTGGCAGAGCACTGGTGGCCATTGTGGTGCGGGAGATGATGGAGAGAAGGGTGCACGGCGAGAAGAAAGGAGGGATGGTTTGATGTGGGACGTGCGTGAGTGTGTTTGCCTTCAGCTGAGCTCGGATGAAAAGTGTGCCCTTGTAATTGCAAAGATTTTACTCAACCGTATGAATGCTAATCTCGGGTTATTTCTCGTGATTGACAGTGTGCTGTAGTTTTACTGCTTTTAAGCTCTTTTGAAAGCCTTTGTTGAGGTAATTTGCATTTTCAACATTTGTTGTAATGCGAATGCATAAAACGTTTCATTTTTGTTTTATGCCTCTTTGGTTTGATTGGCTCTGTAACAGTAGGAATTAATGTGAATGCTTTCAACCATATAAACACAAAGTCATGAATAAGTTCACATGAAATTTCACCATTTTATGGCACACTTCCTTCAATAATTGTGGCGGAAAATTTGCAGAATTGTGCAGAATTTAGGATACAGTGCATTTTTTGTGGTTTTAGATTAAATGTAAGTTTATTAGTGACAATAATATGTCGCTATGAAGCATATTCATATATATATATATCTTAAATGTTACTTACTGGTGTACGTTGAAGAGGTGATGTATATACATGTAATACATGGTATGGTTCTTCCCCTTGTACACTTTCATTTGGTCACCCCAACTCCACCATCCGATTCTGAAGTGTCTCTCAGGCTTGGGTAAACATCTCTTCTTTTTCATTAATATAAATCCACTTTCAGCCAATATTTAGCACCCTACAGGGACAGGGCTACCCTTCGGATACAGGGATACAGTGGAGAGATTTAGAATGAAGATATATAACAAGAGTGAGACTCAGAGGGAGAAATTGAGTTCTTTAATCTAGCTGTAAGGCAGAGACATGCATTGTTTATGTATGTGTAGAGGAGCATTTTTAATATGACGTCGCTTGGCCCTATACATTTTGATGGATTTACTACACATATGTATGTATATGTTTATTTTTTCTATTGTTATTGGTTGCTGTTTTTTCAAATAGAAGTCTTCGAAAGAAGTATTATCATCTAACAAGGTGTCCAAATGTTTAACTTTGTGCCTTTTCATTCCCTGTACGTTCATACAATTGAAATGTGAGCTCATATCAGAGGCCCATGCTGAAGCAGCTACCTGCTTTGCTAGTGGTTGGGCCAACAAAGGAATAATGAATTCACATTCTTCTTGCGGCTCACACACATGGATAAAACTATCAAGAAGATCGCTGGATCGGGCTTGTTGACAGCACTCACCGCAAACTAAATGTTACAGCATCAAAAACCTTGCAAGCTCCAACATGTTTCCTCAAAAACAAACAGAAGAGGTGGAAAGTGCTTCTGTGAGTCAAAGCTATCATTATGTACCTACTGAGAGCCCTGCAATGAGAGCCCAGATGACACTGCAAAAGTGTGTGTGTGTGTGTATGAAATGCAGCAGTAGTTTGGAGTGTGAGCGAGAGCAGTTGAAAGAAGGGGATGAGAAACAAACAGATATTTGTTTTTAACTGTCTGTTTTGGAATGATTTCCACAGAAGGGCTTTTATTTTGCTTTGATGTCAAAAATCATTTTGAAAATGGGGGATTCCAGCATCCCGCTCACACGGGGAATCCGGCCGCTGTGTTGCCTGCACAAGTCCAACAACCGCTCTTCTGAGGAGTCGGGCCTTGTTTGATGATTTTACAGGTCTGCTTTTATCTGCCCCAGTGCCGCAGGTTTGACTGCTATTGATTCAAGGTTGCAAGCCGAATTCAAAGTGTCTTTTATTCCAGATATGCTTGAATTCAATTAAATGACACACTTTTTAAGAGCTAGAATAAATTGGAGATAATGTGCACATTGGCAGTTAAAAAATAAATAAAAAGAATAATAAATAATAAAAATGTCCAGTGTACATTTCTCTAATCTGTGAAATTAAATTCAATGAACTAAACTTAATTTTTTGATTTTTATTTCTTGTGAATGCAAATTTAAATAAGATTTTTTTTTATTATTATTATTATTTTTTTTTCATTATTCCACAAAATAATGATATTTTCTAAGCACCCTGGTGGTAATTAGCATTGCCTTTAAATTTAGTATGGTTTTACTAACAGTAACTGTAAATATCAGAGTACATTTTCATAAGTGTGAATGGTTCTCAAATGATTAGAAATATGAATGTAGTGAGGATATTGTATAGGTAAATTGAAAAATATTCAACCTTTTGTCTTTTCTTTTGTTCTGCTTGTTATAATATATATATATATATATATATATATATATATATATATATATATATATATATATATATATATATATATATATATATATATATATATATATATATATATATATATGTACAGGGTTCATTCTTGGACAATTACTCCTTACATTTCTCTGGTGTATTATATCTGGAACTATGAAAGCTCAGAGGTCTTTGTTCGATGCGTCCTTGTGTTTTACTGTAACCATTAAGGGGCGCTACAGACTCGTCCACACAGAGCAGTTAGATTGAAGCAGCCAGGCGGCATCCAGTGCGTCCAGGCTCGGACGGAGATGCGGACACAAGCCCGTGCGGTTGAGCTGCGGCACATTTCACAGCATTTATTCACCCTGCCTGACGCAGAAGAGAATATTTAACATCACGGGAAGCTTATGGGGGGATAACAACGCATTTTTTTTATATAATATACGATACATGTTGTTGCCCATCACAATTACATTTAACGTCAGTGTGTAAGTTGATTCCCTCTCAGGAAATGAGATTTGTGTGTTTGACCTCCTCGGTATTATCCACCTAATGCAGGACAGCCCATCAAATCTCAATGAAACCAATTAGCTTTAGACCTGAGACTAGAAGATAATACTGCATTTACTGTACTCTACTATCTATCTATCTATCTATCTATCTATCTGAAAGTATACAGTTAAATTCTAACTCAATATTTTTAACATTATATTAATATTTTATTATACTGAATTATTTATGTATCTTGTAAAAATCAATAGTTTATATATATTTGTATAACAGTTTAAATTAAAATTGTAAAATAAACATAAGTGTAAATATAATTAACATTATAATTTAAAGTGCGTTATATAATTTATGTATACCAGATTTAGCGGTCATTTACATAAGGAACAATGTAAAATAAAAATCGTGAATATGAATAATAATATAAAATATATTTGTTTAATTGGACTTTGTTCTATATGTTGTGAAATGATTATATAATATTGGTGGTCCTACTCTCCTTTCTTTTATTGCGGTGCCGTTCGTGTGGCGCTTTGGGTCAACTTTGTGGATAACACCATGAAAAGCTGTGAGCCAAGATCGGAGAGAAGCTTTGAGCGCTCCTCAGCCACCTCTGCCCACAGCATCCTCCTCCCGCTCTCCTCCCCCTCGCTGTTTCTTCCTCTAGCGCGAGCGTCAGTCTTGGCTCGGCCCGGGAGCTGTGCGCACAGGGGTGTCAGTTATGGAGCTGTAGGAGCGCCGCCGAGCTCTCGCCCAATCCAAGACTGATCACAGTCACTCTGGTGTAGACTCTCAGAGAGCAATCGCACAGGGCCAGCGCCACCCGACCGACTTACGCTGGATTTAACGACGCGCCACGGAACTTTGGAGCTTCTTTCTGAACGCGCACTTAAGAGTGTAATGAAACGGGAAAACATATTTACACTTTGAAAACCGGAGAGGATCGTTGAAGCGATCTATAAGGTTCTTCTGAAGCTCTTGAAAGATCCGGAGCGCGCAACATTTCCACGCGCGTTTGGACAGATCTGCGTCTGTCTTTACGCGTGCTCGCTGCTGTTTCTGATTCGCTTCTGCTGTGTTGTAGTCCCGTTAGGACGGAAATCAAAAGCTGGTATAAGGCATGGTGTAACCCACGGGCTGACAGACACTAATTCAATCCTCACTGGTGCGCGTGGATCTCATTCCTCATCCAGAAAGACACCATGAACCCAGCGTATACTCAGCTGACATTTCAGCTGGATCTGAGCGGCTGTTGAGAGTTCCTGCAGACTCCAACTACTGAAAGAGGAGAAACTCGTCCAGTGTTTGAGAACTGTGGTGTGGAGTGGATGTGGACTATGACAGAATGAGTCCTCTAACACATCTTTTACTCTGTGGATTAGTATACTTTAACCAAGTAGATGGTGAGTTACTTTTTATGCTCCATTCTAATAGAAAGTTTAGCTTCGGAAAAGAGATTTTTGAGTTTTCTGAGATATTTTTGAGCGGTTCATGTATTATCCTGCCAAATGCATAATTTAACTTTATATACTCCCTTAAGGAGCTTTCATTCATTATTAATATTATATTTATCTATTTTGTTTTGTGGATACGGCAATTGATTTTACACTGTATAATTTTTTAATTATACAGTAGGATTGCAGGTTTTATTTATTTATTTATTTTTTTGTGATCGCTTGGCAAAGTAATTTTAGTTATTGTCTGCATGTTGCTGCATATATGCTTATGGATAATTATTTGTACTTAGAAGAGGAAAATGTTTGGTTGGTATTATTTGTCATAAAATGTGTTAAACTTCTGTTGTAGTTCATGTTTCTAACTCCAGTGTTGAAGCAGTGTGGTTAACTAGTGTTTTTCACAGCAGGTGCCACAGTCTGGGAGTCTCAGAATGTGGGGTGAGACACCTGCTGTGAAAAGCACCAGTGGATGCGCAAGGCGTGGCGCAAAGATTGCACATGGACCCCAAATGAGAAAAACAGGGTTGGTTTTCGCATTTAGTTTTCGCAAAGAAATGGATATACAAATTTGATCCAGAATGAGATGTTTCATCAGTCCAAGAGTATTAAACAGTTAACTGAATCAGTGACACTAGACTAGTCTGCACTGTATATTCTGGAGAGCTTTCAGGATGGATATCATCATCTTGTTGCATCTTCTCATATGTCTGTGTTTGGGTTCATTAAACCCTCTTGCTTAGCCCGCCTTGCTTTTTAAAATATTGCATAAGGATTATTATTCCAGTAAAACTCGCAGAGTTTTTAATATGTAATACTTGAAACATGCACCCCCCCCCCCCGCCCCCACATCTGTTCTTGTCTTTTCTCTTCCCTAAGATGCATAAAATGCTCCGTTCTGTTGTAAACCTCCAGACCGTAAAGGAGCTTGGAAGCCAGTCACTTCTCTCTGTTTGATAGTCGCTGATATATAATCATGTAATGCAATTAGATCAGTAATGGACAGTGAGCACTTGTTAGCTTTTTAATTAATCACTAATGAAGATATTGTTAATGTTGTGAAACAAATGACATGATTTAGGCAGATCGGTGTTTCCAACTGTTAAATCTGTATCTTAAGAGAATAATATTATACTTAATTGTAATGTACGCTGTGTTTAGATAAGGTAGACTAGAAGTTGGCATGAGTTGTGTATTTGCTTGTTAATTTTTTTATGAGGTGAACAGTTTATATTTGTCTTTGAGGCAGTCACATACACATTATATTAGCTGTTTCAAGAGCGTCTTTGTCCGAAAGCCCTGTTTGCTAGGGTTTTTGTTTGAGCTCTTTAAGGAGAACGAGGCCGGTAGATGTTACAGTGACTAATGAGGGGCTGAGTCAGGCTACAGCTTCTGCCGTTGTCCTTCCAGCTTTGGCACTTGTCTTGCTGTTTGTCTCCTGTTTTTGTCCTTGTATCTACCATGGAGGCTGCTAGTCTAGCCCAATTCAGTTTAGAAACTAACTGTCCTTCCCCATTTCTGTTGCACCCCAGCTGCTGGTTGCTAGGTGCCGTTCGAAGGCATGGCACTGAGTTTTTGGAGGAAAAGAGGGGTGTAGGTCTTTCTAGAAGAGACCATGAATCAGCCCAGCGAACCGTTTGCCCCGTAACCTTCCTCTCTCCCGATCCGTCTAGTCTGTGAGTGGTAATACAGCTCTGGTGGAAGGAGGAACAGCCCTCTTCAAGCAGACAAAAAAGGCTGTGGAGATGCATTGAGAAAAGGCTGTGTTAACAAAGCTGTCCTGGGCTTGAATGACCGTAGTCATTTGGTTCTGTTCAGGGATGGGGTGATTAATGCTGTTCGGGGAGGGAGGGGGACGAATAGAGACTTGGGTGAGAATGAGTTTTTGGGGCTCAGAGTTCCTCAAACCTGCGGATCTTCTTGTTTTGATGTTGATTTGACAAATTTAGTCTATAAAATTAAGAAGTTATTTTAGTTTTGGAGATCCTTAGTGATTCGGCTAGTCCAATTCAACAGTTTTTACCTGGGAAAATCTAAAACGGGAGAAAAATTGCATAGACTTGCATTGATGAAGAGAGCGGGGCCATATTTAGAGTCTTAGAGTGTACTCTTTTACTTGTTTCTTCATAAGGTGTAAAAACCTAGTCGATTTTATTAGATACAGTATAGCAGAAATGCTTTCTCTTGGTTGCAGTATTTTGTCCTTGAAGTTGTTGGTTCAATGCTCTTGTCTCCATGTTCCCACGTCCCAGTTTTCTGCTATTATCCAGGGTCTGATCCCTTGGTTAAGTTTGTTGCTTTTAGTAGTGTGCTGATAACCAAGAGCAGAGAACAAGACGATGCCCCACTCCCAAGCTCCCCTGGTGGAGATGAGGAGACGTGCACCTGCCTGCCATTAATCCCTCGTGGATCCACTCTGATGACCACGTTGTATCTGTCTGCATGCTGAAGCTTTTGCGCCGTCAGGAGAAACTAAAACCCAGACTAGGGTGTATGTGTGTCGGCAAGTCGTGACTGAAAGAGGCAAGGAGAAACGTATAACTGTAGGTAATAAATTTGCAAGAAAATGTCAGTGTGGTTTTCATGAACACCAGAGGAACCTTTGATTGCTCAGAGGTTGATTTGATTGCTCTCTTGTACTTTATTGAAGTATCAAGTTTATTTCAGGTGCTTCTCCTAAAGAATTTTAGGAGAAACTTCAGAGATGAGCTTGATTCTCCTAAAACTCCTTATGAAATTGACCTTAAATTATATAGTTTGGTCTCAAAAGAATTTACTGATTTATTAAAGTTTCTGACGTTATTGAGATCTGACCTGAAAGTTCGCTAGAGGTGCATGTAAGATTGCATGTGTCTTGTGTTATGGAGCAATGCTAATATCTGCGTAGCTAGAAATCTCCTTTTAAATTCATTGCTGTCTTAGAGAAGTAATTTGCAAGTTTCTGTTTTCTTAAATTCGTAGTGTGTTTGATAGTACCAATTACATGAACAGGCTTAACATAATTTAATGTGATCTTTAATTAAACTTGCAGTTGCAAGGTGGGTCTGATCTGGGGTCTTTGTGAATGAGACGTCATAAAAGCTGGGTTTAAATGGAACTTTTCTGCACAAGTTGGCTTGGCTGTGATGCATCGCTGTCTTAATTGTGCCTCATTTTCGAAGAGAGGCCTGCGGTAATGATGCGTACGCGGCTCAAAACCACAAAGCAGCCACACTGGAGTCAGGGAGTGTTCGTGCATGTGAGGATGTGTGACTCTTTCTCAGTTTAGCGCTCAGATTAAAACAAGGATGGGCTCTTGTAGAAAGAATGTATCAGATAGCTGGAGCGAGATGGAAGATGATGGGCGAGCAAAGAGAGAGTAGAGGCTGTAGGGAGTCTATAATGAGGGTTAAAGTCAGGGGTCAACGTGTGGGCACTTTGTTGACATTGTTGTAGTTTCAGGCAGTAAGCGCATTGAGTATCTCAGCATGGGAGGCTGGATAGTATTACACCACTGCTGCTATACTTAGAGTATCACTTAAACACTCTAAACCTGCCTCTCCCTCCTCTGAGAGTCAGCCAAGTCAGTCTTATAATTGATATATACTTCCTTTGAAAGCAACAAATGTTACGTCAAGCCAAACTCAGTATCAGGAAATGCAATGGAAAAAGAACAAGACGTGTTTCTCTCGTTCACAGTTTTTGCTGACAGTAATTTTGTTGATTCACACCACCAATGGCTGTAAATGCGAGATTGGATGAATGACGTTTGAAAGCGGCTGCTGAATCAAGAGTGGGACGCAGTGCAGTAGCTGTATTTTAGCAATTTCACTCAACACAAAGTGAGGAGATTATGTACATTATTGTTAGAAAAGAGCTTCGGAGGGAGGAGACCAAAGTGTTTTCATCTGCTTGGCTCGCTCTCAGTCAAGCATGCCTATGACATTTTCTGGAAAGAGGATGCAGTGGTGTCAAACTCAAAGCGAGGACCATGTTCTTTAGTCAGAAGTTCCATTTGTTTGGGGGATTGGAAAATGACTTGATGTGGCCTAATTTTGTCTTTTAGGTTTGGTTAAACCCTTAGGTTTGGTTAAGCTCGCCATTTAGATGTGGTTCTAATGAAACGGTTGAAGAATTTACAGTTGCTTTCCTTTTGCTGTCAGGTGTTTGATCATGGGTCTTATTTGATAAGGTTGTTCCAGTTCGTAACCTTTATAGCCAGGGACAGTGCGCAGAAATTTTATATTTTTATTTATTTTTTCCTGTGGCTGTGTTTCATGTCAAGAAGCCGGACTTGCTGACAAGATCATTTACGTACATTGTAAACTTTTATTGACTCACTGATAACACTTGAACTCTTGAGTTGCAAAATGCATATGGATTATTTTCTAGAAAGCGGATAGAGCCACTATATCTTTCTCTCTTTGACAGTCAACAGACTCGACCGGACACAGTTTGTACAATCCACTGACTTCTTCAGTCCACAAAGTCATGTTTGAGAAAGTGTCATTTGCTCTTTCATCGGTTGGCTTCACCTTGCCCTCGTTTTAGTTGTCTCTCGGCAGCTCTTAGATAAGAAAGGGTCTGTGTCAAGGCTGAATGACTCAACACAACATAACACAAACAGATAAGAGGAACGCACACACAGAGAGTGGTAAAGCCTAGATAAAGAATTGAAATGAAATTCAGCTAACACTCTTTTTACAGAATAATCAAATCCCAGAGCTGCATTTTTCCCATTGGTCTGGGACTCGCTCCACACTGTGCCTGATACGTATGAGACACGATGGAGACAACCGTGAGATTAAAAGCAGCTCTGCCGGTCATGAAAATGGATGAGGCTCAGCCACAGTGGAGCAACTGAAGACCGAGACTGCCCAGCACTCTAAAGCGCATCCGTCATGTGCGTCAGGGCAGTAATGCACAGAAGAGCAGTGCAGGGCAGTGTATAAAATCTTCTACGCTGCCACCTTCACTCTCATGCATCACTGCGCTTCAGACCGTCTGGTGTGTGGAGGAGATTTTATAACTTTGCTGAACTAGGAAGTTTGAGCAAGGATTGGAAAAAGAAAGTTGACCTTTAGGGTTGTTGTACAACACTTGTGAAGTTAAGTCCACTTCACAGTCTGAATTATAGGTTTAGAATTAGGATTGTATATTTCAATTCAGCGTTTTTTATAAAGCTGAGACTTACTGAGGTTTAGGAACTGGTTTGACTGGATATATTTGGGTTTTGATTCAGAATTTTGGATTAGCATTCCATGAAATTGAGTTTTAATTCTGTGTTGTTCAAAATTTGTGTTTAATGTAATTGCCATTCCAGTCATTTTAGAATCGGGATTGTAGATTTAGTACACTAGTAGATTTACTGTTTTTTGTTAGTTTAAATTCAGTCAGATTAAGATTCCCAATTGAAAGTTGAGACTTACTGAGAGTTCGAAATGGGTTTGACTGGATTTTATAACAAATTTAGCATTTACATTCTAGGTCATAATTGTCAGTGAAATTGGGCTTCGATTCTGTATTGTTTTTAAATGTCAGTTTCAGTTCAGTAACTTGAGGTATATAATCAGATAGATACAAGATTCAAGATTTAATCTTATAGAGTATTGTTATTGGATATTAATCGTTGCAGTGTTATTTGTGGAGAGGTTTCACTGGGAATGATATCAATGACCCTTCAGCACAGCTGCATAAATATGTTTTCTGTCAGCAAACAACTCTTGAAATTCGTGTTTGGTTTCCTGGGCAAAGTCCACGTGAGATTCAGGCATGATTTTTGTTGGTTACCTGAGTCTGTTGGTGACCTTTCATATACATAGCTGAGATGAACTTGATAAGGCAGCATATCCGTCATGAATCCAACCTGGCTGACAACACATTCAGTCATCAGCTGAATCTACATGGAAAATGAGTACTCCGAGTACATCCATATATAAAATACTTGCTGTAGATGCAATACTTCCTATAATTGGCTTTTTTAAACATTAGCTTTGTGCCTTTTTAGAACATACAGTATATGCCATATTTTATTGCATACTTCTTGTTTTCAGTCACAAGGTTCTTGCCTTTACCATACATATAAAGTTCTTATCATGTAGAGCAAACCCATACAGACATGTAACTGATTTAAACTTAAAAGCTATTCTCTTTAACCTCTGCAGAGATGTTCAGTTTAAGCCTTTTATGAAATCTCACCGGACCCTGCTTTGGCTTACTAAGAGAGACTTGGACTGATCCCAGATCCCAAGCTTTTCATTAACTTCCATTCCAGGCACACTGTACCTTTCACTGTTTACAGTCTATACCTTAATTCAGCTAGGACCAGTGAATTCAGTGACATGCCCATGTGTTTAGCAGCGGCCGCCCACATCTTCCACAATAATACTGCCTTCTCTCAGCTCTAGTGACTAATGTGGCCACCTAAAGGAGTTTGTTCTTTCATGCTCTTCAAAAGCATATAGGGGTTTATTTATTTTCTGTGCTGTTGACTTTGGACCATGAACTGTGAGGTACTGTAGGAAGGTAAAGACATTACTGAATGACAATTATACTGCTTTTTGTGTCACTCCACAAAGCTGAAGCTGCTGTTCAGAGCCTTTCAAAGATCAGCCGTCACCAGGATACAAAGAATGAGTGAAGTATGCCGCAGAACACCTGTGTGTGTGTGTGTACGCGTTGATTAGGGTGTGGGTGCATATGTACACACACAAAACCCTACATTTCTTGTATGTTAGCACACACATGATGTTATAAAAGACCCGGCACCACAATATTTCCACAAAGTCAAACAAACTTACACCTGCAGGAGCCCATTTCAAAGTGTGATGGCTCAAATTGTGTGATTTATTAAGAAAAGGTGTGCTATTGACTTACATGTTGTATATATTGTATATATGTGTATATGTTACTGAACTGTTGATCTAACGTCCCAAAGAACATCATATCCAGCCCTCCATGAGCAAGACCTTAGATCCTTTCAACCATTCATTAGCCTGAGAGAAATGTGAATTGATGTAAGTTGATGTGAATGCAGAAGATAGGAGGGCGTGAAAGGATGAAAAGGAGGGGTTTAAGGCACTGATGAACGTGTTGATGAGGGTTGCTGAACGTGGAATTCTGTCTTCCACCCCTTCCCTTTTTTTCTCTCAAGGCCCTGACAGGTCATTTCCCGAAGGGAGAGAGCAATAGAGGGAAGACTGCTGATAGAAAGTGGCAGACAGAGATGGAGAGAAAGAGAACTTGTATCCTGTGAGGAGAACATAGAGGTGTAGCGAAAGATTTGAGAATGAAGGAGACAACTTGACAGGAAGTAGAAGCCGCCGGAGTATAAATATGTACAAAGCCATTATCTTTGATTATTAAATTCTCATTCCTCCAGTTGTGTCTATTTTTATCTCACCGCAGGAGCGGACTCGGGAAGCGTACACTGATACAAAGTCAATAACTCACTGCAGGGGAAGAGTGTGTGTAAAAGAGAGCGAGATACATAGACAGGCAATATCTGGAAACATTCCTTTTTTTGAAGAGGAATATAGGCTTCCTGGATTATCAGGCTCTCTCGTGTTTGCTTTCCACGTGTGTGTCTGTGCATTTGGAGACCGGTCAGACCACTACACGGTTTACCAGGGTGTGTTTGTATACTGTATACGTTATGTAGTTTCATCTGAGAGCAATTTTCAAGACTTACCGGCCAAAGTTATTGTGCATCCAGACCTCTGTGTGACGCTGGAGAGCAGGCATTGTGTGTGTGTGTAGGGTGACAGGGTGGCGACACGATGAATCTTCAAGGACGTGCCTATCCGTGTGAAGGTTGTGACGTGCATATTCAGAGTTGTGTGTGTGTGTGTGTGTGTGTGTGTGTGTGTGTGTGTGTGTGTGTGTGTGTGTGTGTGTGTGTGTGTCTGAAAGCTTCTAGTAACATCAGCCCTGTTTCCTCACAGACATTTTTTATATTTTCCACTGATAACATGATGAACGAGTTGCTGTCAGACTTGCCCGAGTGAAGATAATCCTTTCAGAGATAGAGAACTTCCAGTGCATGGAACTGAAGTGTAACCTGTATCAGGGTAAAAGTGCTTCCATAAAACTCAAACCTTGCCAGCATTTTAGTCTTTCATATTTGTTTGAGTGTTTGCCAAGTTTTCTGAACAAATTTGCATTGTTCCCCGTAAGATTTGACAAGATTGAGAAAAGGTGGTTTGAAACAGGGTTATGTTGAGGTAGCAAACAGGAAGCAGAACTGCAATTTGGATTCAAATGTAAGGAAATGGAATTAAAATTAATTTAAATTCATGCAATGTAACTTGTTATATAGAAATGCCAAGTTTGACCTATTCTGACCCAATTCTTTCAATCTCAGCTTTCGTTTCTGCTACTTAAAATGTCATAAATACAAAAACAAGGAAAGTATTTTCTTGTATGTATGCTCAGCAAACCATAAATGATTTTCTACTGTGACGTTCCTTCAGGCGCATACTAATTGAAATTAAGGCATCCTGAGATAACCATTCGTCAAACGGTGACCTCTCTCCTCGCCTTTTATTCATTGCCAATGGAACAGTGTAATTAGTACACCTTTGGGACATTGCCCTCTGATCACAGCTTCCACACACACACACACACACACACAACACAATAAGTGATGTGTCCTCTGGGGGATTTCTGGCCTTGCTGCAGTGAGTGGGTTGCAGCTCTGGCTATTGAAGAAGAATTTTAATACTTAGATTTTTATTGCTTTTTCATGGTTCTCTGTTATGTTTCTTTGAAGTATCAACATTGACTCGGATTTAAAAATAAAAAAAAATAATAAAAACATAGAAATATAGATATATCTTTGAAGCTTAGATAATTTGGTAACGGACCATTTTTTTTTCTGAAACTCTTGAGTAGATGTGTGTGATTACTTGGGTGTTTGATTAGGAGAATTGTGATAGTCTTCATTTGTTCTTATTGGTGTCTCAGAAAAGTAGTTTGAGATTAAAGAAGTCCTGTTTGTGGGTGACTCCTAAAGCGAGGACAACAGAGAAGATGCAGAGGAACTTTATGGAAATGTACTGTAGATGGGTCAGCAGTAGGCTCAGAAAGAAAAAATTTCAGTCTACTATTTTGTCCTTCAGCATCCATTAAGTGGTGGCAGGATATAAAAAAGGATGAAATTAGTCCTCTCACCATGCAGGAGACAAGAGGGATGTTCTGCAAGTGAGCTATTGTTTTTAACCAGCCTGTAAATGACAGTTCACCCCCTCTAGGCTTTCCCATCCATAGAAAACACATCCTCCTCCTCGGCTGATTCTGTAGGCTGCATATGTCAAGGACAAGGAGACAGGCTTAGGAAACTTAGATGAGGTGGAGGTTGATGATGCTATTTCCATTTTTCTTTTAGTGCCGCTAAAATATACTTTCTGGAAAATGTATGTCTATAAATTGCATCAGTGTGTTACATGTCATTTCAAGAATGATTATGAATGCATGAATCAAACTCGTTTGGAATGTCGACAGTTTCTCACACTATTTTCATGCATCATGTGTGTTTTCCCAGTCCAAATGAGCATGCATATGCATCTATGCCCTTGTGTGTGTGTGGGCTGGCTGGGGGGTCCAAGGGAAGAGGAAATAGTTCTTTAAATGATTGTATGCTCCGAGACATAGTAAAAAGCACTCTTCCAGGCGGCCAAGAGCACTTGATTGTACAACAAGCAATGATCACATTAAGAGGGCAGCAGGGAGAGGAAGAGAGAGAGAAACAAAGAGGCAGAGAGTGGGAAGGAAATAAATTGACTTTG
>NW_020525265.1:0-38650 GCF_003368295.1 Carassius auratus
ATGGGCAAAACCACTGATGAACAATCACCAGCAAGACAATACCAAAGTAAAGCACTTATTCTTACATGGAATTGCAAATGCTTCTCTTTGTAGTTATCTAGGGAGTCTCCTTCAAATGAAACAGAACTAATTGCAAACCAGTTGGACATAGGAAGTCAGTCAGCAAACATTTACCCCAACTTGATAGCACTTTCTGCTTTGGTTGAAAAGAAAGATGCTAAAGTAGAGTAGACATCAGCTGGTTTTCACTCAAGGAGGCAAGGAATTGAAAATGTGCTTCAGGGGAGGATGCAAATTTGTGTCCAAATTTTGCCATTTTATTGAGCATTTAAAGCTACAAGTTGGATCAGAGGTATATGTCTGCAAAATAAGAAATACAATTACATGAACAAATCACAAGATTGGAAACTATAAGAAATAGAAAATAGGTGAAACATTGACTGCTCTTCATTTCCTCATTACTACTACCCCAAAGAGAAGCACTTATGAACATAGGACCAATCAATGCCCATTTGAAGTAATCTTAATGAGATGAATACTGTGATTAAATGATCATTGCATTTAGAACTCAGTTTGGCGTCCACAGAAAGCATTATCTCCGGAAGCACTGGTCACTTGAAACTACCCCAACAAAGAACACTTACCTATTACAACAGACAAGTCAGTGCCATCATGAGGGTACCGATTGTGACAAATTAACATCTTTTCCATTTTGAAGACTACAATTCTGTGGAATCAGAGGAGGACATTTCCAACCAGAGACACCAGGAGCATGATGCCTGCAGTCAGGCTGAGCTGATCTGAGCATTTTGGTTAACAGCACCCATTATAAATATGTCCATGCCCCTTTGGCTTTGGTGTGGTCGTTGTTACTTGGGTAGTTTTGAAAGGCCATTAATCTTTGATTGCCCTGTTAATATCTTTGGAATGCCTCAACATTCTTGAGCATGAGTGGACTTTTCACACATTTAAAGCATTTCATGCAAATTCAACCATTATAATGTTTTCTGACAGTAGAAAATGATGCAGTCCTTGTTAAAGCATAGAATTACACTATGCACTAAATCAAAGTTTGCAAGGCCAAATCTTGGGTAAAACAGCACGCTGTAGTGTTTACATTGGGATTCTGCTGTAATCAAGGAGATGGGCAAAACCACTGATGAACAATCACCAGCAAGACAATACCAAAGTAAAGCACTTATTCTTACATGGAATTTCAAATGCTTCTCTTTGTAGTTATCTAGGGAGTCTCCTTCATATGAAATTGAACTAATTACAAACCAGTTGGACATAGGAAGTCAGTCAGCAAACATTTACCCCAACTTGATAGCACTTTCTGCTTTGGTTGAAAAGAAAGATGCTAAAGTTAGAGTAGACATCAGCTGGTTTTCACTCAAGGAGGAAAGGAATTGAAAATGTGGCTTCAGGGGAGGATGCAAATTTGTGTCCAAATTTTGCCGTTTTATTGAGCATTTAAAGCTACAAGTTTGGATCAGAGGTATATGTCTGCAAAATAAGAAATACAAATTACATGAACAAATCACAAGATTGGAAAATATAAGAAATAGAAAATAGGTGAAACATTGACTGCTCTTCATTTCCTCATTACTACTACCCCAAAGAGAAGCACTTATGAACATAGGACCAATCAATGCCCCCATTTGAAGTAATCTTAATGAGATGAATACTGTGATTAAATGATCATTGCATTTAGAACTCAGTTTGGCGTCACAGAAAGCAATTATCTCCGGAAGCACTGGTCACTTGAAACTACCCCAACAAAGAACACTTACCTATTACAACAGACAAGTCAGTGCCATCATGAGGGTACCGATTGTGACAAATTAACATCTTTTCCATTTTGAAGACTACAATTCTGTGGAATCAGAGGAGGACATTTCCAACCAGAGACACCAGGAGCATGATGCCTGCAGTCAGGCTGAGCTGATCTGAGCATTTTGGTTAACAGCACCCATTATAAATATGTCCATGCCCCTTTGGCTTTGCTGTGGTCGTTGCTACTTGGGTAGTTTTGAAAGGCCATTAATCTTTGATTGCCCTGTTAATATCTTTGGAATGCCTCAGCATTCTTGAGCATGAGTGGACTTTTCACACATTTAAAGCATTTCATGCAAATTCAACCATTATAATGTTTTCTGAAAGTAGAAAATGATGCAGTCCTTGTTAAAGCATAGAATCACACTATGCACAAAATCAAAGTTCGCAAGGCCAAATCTTTGGTTAAAACAGCACACTCTAGTGTTTACATTGAGATTCTGCTGTAATCAAGGCAATGGGCAAAACCACTGATGAACAATCACCAGCAAGACAATACCAAAGTAAAGCACTTATTCTTACATGGAATTGCAAATGCTTCTCTTTGTAGTTATCTAGGGAGTCTCCTTCAAATGAAACAGAACTAATCGCAAACCAGTTGGACATAGGAAGTCAGTCAGCAAACATTTACCCCAACTTGATAGCACTTTCTGCTTTGGTTGAAAAGAAAGATGCTAAAGTTAGAGTAGACATCAGCTGGTTTTCACTCAAGGAGGCAAGGAATTGAAAATGTGGCTTCAGAGGAGGATGCAAATTTGTGTCCAAATTTTGCCATTTTATTGAGCATTTAAAGCTACAAGTTTGGATCAGAGGTATATGTCTGCAAAATAAGAAATACAAATTACATGAACAAATCACAAGATTGGAAACTATAAGAAATAGAAAATAGGTGAAACATTGACTGCTCTTCATTTCCTCATTACTACTACCCCAAAGAGAAGCACTTATGAACATAGGACCAATCAATGCCCCCATTTGAAGTAATCTTAATGAGATGAATACTGTGTTTAAATCACAAGATTGGAAACTATAAGAAATAGAAAGTATGCGAAGCCTTGACTGCTCTTCATTTCCTCACTACTACTACCCCAAAGAGAAGCACTTATGAACATAGGACCAATCAATGCCCCCATTTGAAGTAATCTTAATGAGATGAATACTGTGATTAAATGATCATTGCATTTAGAACTCAGTTTGGCGTCCCAGAAAGCAATTATCTCCGGAAGCACTGGTCACTTGAAACTACCCCAACAAAGAACACTTACCTATTACAACAGACAAGTCATTGCCATCATGAGGGTACCGATTGTGACAAATTAACATCTTTTCTATTTTGAAGACTACAATTCTGTGGAATCAGAGGAGGACATTTCCAACCAGAGACACCAGGAGCATGCTGCCTGCAGTCAGGCTGAGCTGATCTGAGCAGTTTGGTTAACAGCACCCATTATAAATATGTCGATGCCCCTTTGGCTTTGCTGTGGTCGTTGTTACTTGGGTTGTTTTGAAAGGCCATTAATCTTTGATTGCCCTGTTAATATCTTTGGAATGCCTCAGCATTCTTGAGCATGAGTGGACTTTTCACACATTTAAAGCATTTCATGCAAATTCAACCATTATAATGTTTTCTGACAGTAGAAAATGATGCAGTCCTTGTTAAAGCATAGAATTAAACTATGCACAAAATCAAAGTTCACAAGACCAAATCTTTGGGTAAAACAGCACGCTCTAGTGTTTACATTGGGATTCTGCTATAATCAAGGAGATGGGCAAAACCACTGATGAACAATCACCAGCAAGACAATACCAAAGTAAAGCACTTATTCTTACATGGAATTTCAAATGCTTCTCTTTGTAGTTATCTAGGGAGTCTCCTTCAAATTAAACAGAACTAATTGCAAACCAGTTGGACATAGGAAGTCAGTCAGCAAACATTTACCCCAACTTGATAGCACTTTCTGCTTTGGTTGAAAAGAAATATGCTACAGTTAGAGTAGACATCAGCTGGTTTTCACTCAAGGAGGAAAGGAATTGAAAATGTGGCTTCAGGGGAGGATGCAAATTTGTGTCCAAATTTTGCCGTTTTATTGAGCATTTAAAGCTACAAGTTTGGATCAGAGGTATATGTCTGCAAAATAAGAAATACAAATTACATGAACAAATCACAAGATTGGAAAATATAAGAAATAGAAAATAGGTGAAACATTGACTGCTCTTCATTTCCTCATTACTACTACCCCAAAGAGAAGCTTTTATGAACATGGGACCAATCAATGCCCCCATTTGAAGTAATCTTAATGAGATGAATACTGTGATTAAATGATCATTGCATTTAGAACTCAGTTTGGCGTCACAGAAAGCAATTATCTCCGGAAGCACTGGTCACTTGAAACTACCCCAACAAAGAACACTTACCTATTACAACAGACAAGTCAGTGCCATCATGAGGGTACCGATTGTGACAAATTAACATCTTTTCCATTTTGAAGACTACAATTCTGTGGAATCAGAGGAGGACATTTCCAACCAGAGACACCAGGAGCATGATGCCTGCAGTCAGGCTGAGCTGATCTGAGCATTTTGGTTAACAGCACCCATTATAAATATGTCCATGCCCCTTTGGCTTTGGTGTGGTCGTTGTTACTTGGGTAGTTTTGAAAGGCCATTAATCTTTGATTGCCCTGTTAATATCTTTGGAATGCCTCAACATTCTTGAGCATGAGTGGACTTTTCACACATTTAAAGCATTTCATGCAAATTCAACCATTATAATGTTTTCTGACAGTAGAAAATGATGCAGTCCTTGTTAAAGCATAGAATTACACTATGCACTAAATCAAAGTTTGCAAGGCCAAATCTTTGGGTAAAACAGCACGCTGTAGTGTTTACATTGGGATTCTGCTGTAATCAAGGAGATGGGCAAAACCACTGATGAACAATCACCAGCAAGACAATACCAAAGTAAAGCACTTATTCTTACATGGAATTTCAAATGCTTCTCTTTGTAGTTATCTAGGGAGTCTCCTTCATATGAAATTGAACTAATTACAAACCAGTTGGACATAGGAAGTCAGTCAGCAAACATTTACCCCAACTTGATAGCACTTTCTGCTTTGGTTGAAAAGAAAGATGCTAAAGTTAGAGTAGACATCAGCTGGTTTTCACTCAAGGAGGAAAGGAATTGAAAATGTGGCTTCAGGGGAGGATGCAAATTTGTGTCCAAATTTTGCCGTTTTATTGAGCATTTAAAGCTACAAGTTTGGATCAGAGGTATATGTCTGCAAAATAAGAAATACAAATTACATGAACAAATCACAAGATTGGAAAATATAAGAAATAGAAAATAGGTGAAACATTGACTGCTCTTCATTTCCTCATTACTACTACCCCAAAGAGAAGCACTTATGAACATAGGACCAATCAATGCCCCCATTTGAAGTAATCTTAATGAGATGAATACTGTGATTAAATGATCATTGCATTTAGAACTCAGTTTGGCGTCACAGAAAGCAATTATCTCCGGAAGCACTGGTCACTTGAAACTGGTAAAGCAATCATTTACCCCAACTTGATAGCACTTTCTGCTTTGGTTGAAAAGAAGATGCTAAAGTTAGAGTAGACATCAGCTGGTTTTCATTTAAGGAGGCAAGGAATTGAAAATGTGGCTACAGAGGAGGATGCAAAATTGTGTCTAAATTTTGCCATTTTATTGAGCATTTAAAGCTGCAAGTTTGGATCAGAGGTATATGTCTGCAAAATAAGAAATAGAAATTACATGAACAAATCACAAGATTGGAAACTATAAGAAATAGAAAATAGGTGAAACCTTGACTGCTCTTCATTTCCTCATTACTACTACCCCAAAGAGAAGCACTTATGAACATAGGACTTATCAATGCCCCCATTTGAAGTAATCTTATAGGATGAATACTCTGATTAAATGATCATTGCATTTATAACTCAGTTGAAACTGAACTAATTGCAAACCAGTTGGACATAGGAAGTCAGTCAGCAAACATTTACCCCAACTTGATAGCACTTTCTGCTTTGGTTGAAAAGAAAGATGCTAAAGTTAGAGTAGACATCAGCTGGTTTTCACTCAAGGAGGCAAGGAATTGAAAATGTGGCTACAGAGGAGAATGCAAATTTGTGTCCAAATTTTGCAATATTATTCAGCATTTGAATCTACAAGTTTGGATCAGAGGTATATGTCTGCAAAATTAGAAATACAAATTAAATTAAAAAAATCACAAGATTGGAAACTATAAGAAATAGAAAATATGTGAAGCCTTGACTGCTCTTCATTTCCTCATTACTACTACCCGAAAGGGAAGCACTTATGAACATAGGACTTATCAATGCCCCCATTTGAAGTAATCTTATAGGATGAATACTGTGATTAAATGATCATTGCATTTAGAACTCAGTTTGGCGTCCCAGAAAGCAATTATCTCCGGAAGCACTTGTCACTTGAAACTACCCCAACAAAAGCACTTACCTATTACAACAGACAAGTCAGTGCCATTATGAGGGTACTGATCGTGACAAATTAAATATTTTCCATTTTGAAGACTACAATTCTGTGGAATCAGAGGAGGACATTTCCAACCAGAAACACCAGGAGCATGCTGCCTGCAGTCAGGGTGAGCTGATCTGAGCAGTTTTGTTAACAGCACCCATTATAAATATGTCTATGGCTCTTTGGCTTTGCTGTGGTCGTTGGTACTTGGGTAGTTTTGAAAGGCCATTAATCTTTGATTGCCCTGTTAATATCTTTGGAATGCCTCAGCATCCTTGAGCATGGGTGGACTTTTCACACATTTAAAGCATTTCATGGAAATTCAACCATTATAATGTTTTCTGAAAGTAGAAAATGATGCAGTCCTTGTTAAAGCATAGAATTACACTATGCACAAAATCAAAGTTCGCAAGGCCAAATCTTTGGGTAAAACAGCACGCTCTAGTGTTTACATTGGGATTCTGCTGTAATCAAGGCGATGGACAAAACCACTGATGAACAATCACCAGCAAGACAACCCCAAAGTAAAGCACTTATTCTTACATGGAACTGCAAATGCTTCTCTTTGTAATCATCTAGGGAGTCTCCTTCATATGAAATGGAACTAATTGCAAACCATTTGGGCATAGGAAGTCAGTCAGCAATCATTTACCCCAACTTGATAGCACTTTCTGCTTTGGTTGAAAAGAAGATGCTAAAGTTAGAGTAGACATCAGCTGGTTTTCATTTAAGGAGGCAAGGAATTGAAAATATGGCTACAGAGGAGGATGCAAAATTGTGTCTAAATTTTGCCATTTTATTGAGCATTTAAAGCTGCAAGTTTGGATCAGAGGTATATGTCTGCAAAATAAGAAATAGAAATTACATGAACAAATCACAAGATTGGAAACTATAAGAAATAGAAAATAGGTGAAACCTTGACTGCTCTTCATTTCCTCATTACTACTACCCCAAAGAGAAGCACTTATGAACATAGGACTTATCAATGCCCCCATTTGAAGTAATCTTATAGGATGAATACTCTGATTAAATGATCATTGCATTTAGAACTCAGTTGAAACTGAACTAATTGCAAACCAGTTGGACATAGGAAGTCAGTCAGCAAACATTTACCCCAACTTGATAGCACTTTCTGCTTTGGTTGAAAAGAAAGATGCTAAAGTTAGAGTAGACATCAGCTGGTTTTCACTCAAGGAGGCAAGGAATTGAAAATGTGGCTACAGAGGAGGATGCAAATTTGTGTCCAAATTTTGCAATATTATTCAGCATTTGAATCTACAAGTTTGGATCAGAGGTATATGTCTGCAAAATTAGAAATACAAATTAAATTAAAAAAATCACAAGATTGGAAACTATAAGAAATAGAAAATATGTGAAGCCTTGACTGCTCTTCATTTCCTCATTACTACTACCCCAAAGGGAAGCACTTATGAACATAGGACTTATCAATGCCCCCATTTGAAGTAATCTTATAGGATGAATACTGTGATTAAATGATCATTGCATTTAGAACTCAGTTTGGCGTCCCAGAAAGCAATTATCTCCGGAAGCACTTGTCACTTGAAACTACCCCAACAAAAGCACTTACCTATTACAACAGACAAGTCAGTGCCATTATGAGGGTACTGATCGTGACAAATTAAATATTTTCCATTTTGAAGACTACAATTCTGTGGAATCAGAGAAGGACATTTCCAACCAGAAACACCATTTACCAAACATTTACCCCAACTTGATAGCACTTTCTGCTTTGGTTGAAAAGAAAGATGCTAAAGTTAGAGTAGACATCAGCTGGTTTTCATTCAAGGAGGCAAGGAATTGAAAATGTGGCTTCAGAGGAGGATGCAAATTTGTGTCCAAATTTTGCCATTTTATTGAGCATTTAAAGCTACAAGTTTGGATCAGAGGTATATGTCTGCAAAATAAGAAATACAAATTACATGAACAAATCACAAGATTGGAAACTATAAGAAATAGAAAATAGGTGAAACATTGACTGCTCTTCATTTCCTCATTACTACTACCCCAAGGAGAAGCACTTATGAACATAGGACTTATCAATGCCCCCATTTGAAGTAATCTTATAGGATGAATACTCTGATTAAATGATCATTGCATTTAGAACTCAGTTGAAACTGAACTAATTGCAAACCAGTTGGACATAGGAAGTCAGTCAGCAAACATTTACCCCAACTTGATAGCACTTTCTGCTTTGGTTGAAAAGAAAGATGCTAAAGTTAGAGTAGACATCAGCTGGTTTTCACTCAAGGAGGCAAGGAATTGAAAATGTGGCTACAGAGGAGGATGCAAATTTGTGTCCAAATTTTGCAATATTATTCAGCATTTGAATCTACAAGTTTGGATCAGAGGTATATGTCTGCAAAATTAGAAATACAAATTAAATTAAAAAAATCACAAGATTGGAAACTATAAGAAATAGAAAATATGTGAAGCCTTGACTGCTCTTCATTTCCTCATTACTACTACCCCAAAGGGAAGCACTTATGAACATAGGACTTATCAATGCCCCCATTTGAAGTAATCTTATAGGATGAATACTGTGATTAAATGATCATTGCATTTAGAACTCATTTTGGCGTCCCAGAAAGCAATTATCTCCGGAAGCACTTGTCACTTGAAACTACCCCAACAAAAGCACTTACCTATTACAACAGACAAGTCAGTGCCATTATGAGGGTACTGATCGTGACAAATTAAATATTTTCCATTTTGAAGACTACAATTCTGTGGAATCAGAGGAGGACATTTCCAACCAGAAACACCAGGAGCATGCTGCCTGCAGTCAGGGTGAGCTGATCTGAGCAGTTTTGTTAACAGAACCCATTATAAATATGTCTATGGCTCTTTGGCTTTGCTGTGGTCGTTGGTACTTGGGTAGTTTTGAAAGGCCATTAATCTTTGATTGCCCTGTTAATATCTTTGGAATGCCTCAGCATCCTTGAGCATGGGTGGAATTTTCACACATTTAAAGCATTTCAAGGAAATTCAACCATTATAATGTTTTCTGAAAGTAGAAAATGATGCAGTCCTTGTTAAAGCATAGAATTAAACTATGCACAAAATCAAAGTTCACAAGGCCAAATCTTTGGGTAAAACAGCACGCTCTAGTGTTTACATTGGGATTCTGCTGTAATCAAGGAGATGGGCAAAACCACTGATGAACAATCACCAGCAAGACAATACCAAAGTAAAGCACTTATTCTTACATGGAATTGCAAATGCTTCTCTTTGTAGTTATCTAGGGAGTCTCCTTCAAATGAAACAGAACTAATTGCAAACCAGTTGGACATAGGAAGTCAGTCAGCAAACATTTACCCCAACTTGATAGCACTTTCTGCTTTGGTTGAAAAGAAAGATGCTAAAGTTAGAGTAGACATCAGCTGGTTTTCACTCAAGGAGGAAAGGAATTGAAAATGTGGCTTCAGGGGAGGATGCAAATTTGTGTCCAAATTTTGCCGTTTTATTGAGCATTTAAAGCTACAAGTTTGGATCAGAGGTATATGTCTGCAAAATAAGAAATACAAATTACATGAACAAATCAAAAGATTGGAAACTATAAGAAATAGAAAATAGGTGAAACATTGACTGCTCTTCATTTCCTCATTACTACTACCCCAAAGAGAAGCACTTAGGAACATAGGACCAATCAATGCCCCCATTTGAAGTAATCTTAATGAGATGAATACTGTGATTAAATGATCATTGCATTTAGAACTCAGTTTGGCGTCACAGAAAGCAATTATCTCCGGAAGCACTGGTCACTTGAAACTACCCCAACAAAGAACACTTACCTATTACAACAGACAAGTCAGTGCCATCATGAGGGTACCGATTGTGACAAATTAACATCTTTTCCATTTTGAAGACTACAATTCTGTGGAATCAGAGGAGGACATTTCCAACCAGAGACACCAGGAGCATGATGCCTGCTGTCAGGCTGAGCTGATCTGAGCATTTTGGTTAACAGCACCCATTATAAATATGTCCATGCCCCTTTGGCTTTGGTGTGGTCGTTGTTACTTGGGTAGTTTTGAAAGGCCATTAATCTTTGATTGCCCTGTTAATATCTTTGGAATGCCTCAACATTCTTGAGCATGAGTGGACTTTTCACACATTTAAAGCATTTCATGCAAATTCAACCATTATAATGTTTTCTGACAGTAGAAAATGATGCAGTCCTTGTTAAAGCATATAATTACACTATGCACTAAATCAAAGTTTGCAAGGCCAAATCTTTGGGTAAAACAGCACACTCTAGTGTTTACATTGGGATTCTGCTGTAATCAAGGCGATGGGCAAAACCACTGATGAACAATCACCAGCAAGACAACCCCAAAGTAAAGCACTTATTCTTACATGGAACTGCAAATGCTTCTCTTTGTAATCATATAGGGAGTCTCCTTCATATGAAATTGAACTAATTACAAACCAGTTGGACATAGGAAGTCAGTCAGCAATCATTTACCCCAACTTGATAGCACTTTCTGCTTTGGTTGAAAAGAAAGATGCTAAAGTTAGAGTAGACATCAGCTGGTTTTCACTCAAGGAGGCAAGGAATTGAAAATGTGGCTTCAGAGGAGGATGCAAAATTGTGTCTAAATTTTGCTATTTTATTGAGCATTTAAAGCTGCAAGTTTGGATCAGAGGTATATGTCTGCAAAATAAGAAATAGAAATTACATGAACAAATCACAAGATTGGAAACTATAAGAAATATAAAATAGGTGAAACCTTGAACAACTCTTCATTTCCTCATTACTACTACCCCAAAGGTAAGCACTTATGAACATAGGACTTATCAATGCCCCCATTTGAAGTAATCTTATAGGATGAATACTGTCATTAAATGATCATTGCATTTAGAACTCAGTTTGGCGTCCCAGAAAACAGTTATCTCCGGAAGCACTGGTCACTTGAAACTACCCCAACAAAAGCACTTACCTATTACAACAGACAAGTCAGTGCCATTATGAGGGTACAGATCGTGACAAATTAAATATTTTCCATTTTGAAGACTACAATTCTGTGGAATCAGAAGAGGCCATTTCCAACCAGAAACAACAGGAGCATGCTGCCTGCATTTAGGCTGAGCTGATCTGAGCAGTTTGGTTAACAGCAACCATTATAAATATGTCCATGCCCCTTTGGCTCTGCTGTGGTCATTGGTACTTGGGTAGTTTTGAAAGGCCATTAATCTTTGATTGCCCTGTTAATATCTTTGGAATGCCTCAGCATTCTTGAGCATGAGTGGACTTTTCACACATTTAAAGCATTTCATGCAAATTCAACCATTATAATGATTATAATTCAACAACTAAATGAAACAGAACTAATTGCAAACCAGTTGGACATAGGAAGTCAGTCAGCAAACATTTACCCCAACTTGATAGCACTTTCTGCTTTGGTTGAAAAGAAAGATGCTAAAGTTAGAGTAGACATCAGCTGGTTTTCACTCAAGGAGGCAAGGAATTGAAAATGTGGCTTCAGAGGAGGATGCAAATTTGTGTCCAAATTTTGCCATATTATTGAGCATTTAAAGCTACAAGTTTGGATCAGAGGTATATGTCTGCAAAATAAGAAATACAAATCACAAGATTGGAAACTATAAGAAATAGAAAATAGGTGAAACATTGACTGCTCTTCATTTCCTCATTACTACTACCCCAAGGAGAAGCACTTATGAACATAGGACCAAGCAATGCCCCCATTTGAAGTAATCTTAATGAGATGAATACTGTGTTTAAACCACAAGATTGGAAACTATAAGAAATAGAAAATATGCGAAGCCTTGACTGCTCTTCATTTCCTCACTACTACTACCCCAAAGAGAAGCACTTATGAACATAGGACCAATCAATGCCCCCATTTGAAGTAATCTTAATGAGATGAATACTCTGATTAAATGATCATTGCATTTAGAACTCAGTTGAAACTGAACTAATTGCAAACCAGTTGGACATAGGAAGTCAGTCAGCAAACATTTACCCCAACTTGATAGCACTTTCTGCTTTGGTTGAAAAGAAAGATGCTAAAGTTAGAGTAGACATCAGCTGGTTTTCACTCAAGGAGGCAAGGAATTGAAAATGTGGCTACAGAGGTGGATGCAAATTTGTGTCCAAATTTTGCAATATTATTCAGCATTTGAATCTACAAGTTTGGATCAGAGGTATATGTCTGCAAAATTAGAAATACAAATTAAATTTAAAAAATCACAAGATTGGAAACTATAAGAAATAGAAAATATGTGAAGCCTTGACTGCTCTTCATTTCCTCATTACTACTACCCCAAAGGGAAGCACTTATGAACATAGGACTTATCAATGCCCCCATTTGAAGTAATCTTATAGGATGAATACTGTGATTAAATGATCATTGCATTTAGAACTCAGTTTGGCGTCCCAGAAAGCAATTATCTCCGGAAGCACTTGTCACTTGAAACTACCCCAACAAAAGCACTTACCTATTACAACAGACAAGTCAGTGCCATTATGAGGGTACTGATCGTGACAAATTAAATATTTTCCATTTTGAAGACTACAATTCTGTGGAATCAGAGGAGGACATTTCCAACCAGAAACACCAGGAGCATGCTGCCTGCAGTCAGGGTGAGCTGATCTGAGCAGTTTTGTTAACAGCACCCATTATAAATATGTCTATGGCTCTTTGGCTTTGCTGTGGTCGTTGGTACTTGGGTAGTTTTGAAAGGCCATTAATCTTTGATTGCCCTGTTAATATCTTTGGAATGCCTCAGCATCCTTGAGCATGGGTGGACTTTTCACACATTTAAAGCATTTCATGGAAATTCAACCATTATAATGTTTTCTGAAAGTAGAAAATGATGCAGTCCTTGTTAAAGCATAGAATTACACTATGCACAAAATCAAAGTTCGCAAGGCCAAATCTTTGGGTAAAACAGCACGCTCTAGTGTTTACATTGGGATTCTGCTGTAATCAAGGCGATGGACAAAACCACTGATGAACAATCACCAGCAAGACAACCCCAAAGTAAAGCACTTATTCTTACATGGAACTGCAAATGCTTCTCTTTGTAATCATCTAGGGAGTCTCCTTCATATGAAATGGAACTAATTGCAAACCATTTGGGCATAGGAAGTCAGTCAGCAATCATTTACCCCAACTTGATAGCACTTTCTGCTTTGGTTGAAAAGAAGATGCTAAAGTTAGAGTAGACATCAGCTGGTTTTCATTTAAGGAGGCAAGGAATTGAAAATGTGGCTACAGAGGAGGATGCAAAATTGTGTCTAAATTTTGCCATTTTATTGAGCATTTAAAGCTGCAAGTTTGGATCAGAGGTATATGTCTGCAAAATAAGAAATAGAAATTACATGAACAAATCACAAGATTGGAAACTATAAGAAATAGAAAATAGGTGAAACCTTGACTGCTCTTCATTTCCTCATTACTACTACCCCAAAGAGAAGCACTTATGAACATAGGACTTATCAATGCCCCCATTTGAAGTAATCTTATAGGATGAATACTCTGATTAAATGATCATTGCATTTAGAACTCAGTTGAAACTGAACTAATTGCAAACCAGTTGGACATAGGAAGTCAGTCAGCAAACATTTACCCCAACTTGATAGCACTTTCTGCTTTGGTTGAAAAGAAAGATGCTAAAGTTAGAGTAGACATCAGCTGGTTTTCACTCAAGGAGGCAAGGAATTGAAAATGTGGCTACAGAGGAGGATGCAAATTTGTGTCCAAATTTTGCAATATTATTCAGCATTTGAATCTACAAGTTTGGATCAGAGGTATATGTCTGCAAAATTAGAAATACAAATTAAATTTAAAAAATCACAAGATTGGAAACTATAAGAAATAGAAAATATGTGAAGCCTTGACTGCTCTTCATTTCCTCATTACTACTACCCCAAAGGGAAGCACTTATGAACATAGGACTTATCAATGCCCCCATTTGAAGTAATCTTATAGGATGAATACTGTGATTAAATGATCATTGCATTTAGAACTCAGTTTGGCGTCCCAGAAAGCAATTATCTCCAGAAGCACTTGTCACTTGAAACTACCCCAACAAAAGCACTTACCTATTACAACAGACAAGTCAGTGCCATTATGAGGGTACTGATCGTGACAAATTAAATATTTTCCATTTTGAAGACTACAATTCTGTGGAATCAGAGGAGGACATTTCCAACCAGAAACACCAGGAGCATGCTGCCTGCAGTCAGGGTGAGCTGATCTGAGCAGTTTTGTTAACAGCACCCATTATAAATATGTCTATGGCTCTTTGGCTTTGCTGTGGTCGTTGGTACTTGGGTAGTTTTGAAAGGCCATTAATCTTTGATTGCCCTGTTAATATCTTTGGAATGCCTCAGCATCCTTGAGCATGGGTGGACTTTTCACACATTTAAAGCATTTCATGGAAATTCAACCATTATAATGTTTTCTGAAAGTAGAAAATGATGCAGTCCTTGTTAAAGCATAGAATTACACTATGCACAAAATCAAAGTTCGCAAGGCCAAATCTTTGGGTAAAACAGCACGCTCTAGTGTTTACATTGGGATTCTGCTGTAATCAAGGCGATGGACAAAACCACTGATGAACAATCACCAGCAAGACAACCCTAAAGTAAAGCACTTATTCTTACATGGAACTGCAAATGCTTCTCTTTGTAATCATCTAGGGAGTCTCCTTCATATGAAATGGAACTAATTGCAAACCATTTGGGCATAGGAAGTCAGTCAGCAATCATTTACCCCAACTTGATAGCACTTTCTGCTTTGGTTGAAAAGAAGATGCTAAAGTTAGAGTAGACATCAGCTGGTTTTCATTTAAGGAGGCAAGGAATTGAAAATATGGCTACAGAGGAGGATGCAAAATTGTGTCTAAATTTTACTACTACCCCAAAGGGAAGCACTTATGAACATAGGACTTATCAATGCCCCCATTTGAAGTAATCTTATAGGATGAATACTGTGATTAAATGATCATTGCATTTAGAACTCAGTTTGGCGTCCCAGAAAGCAATTATCTCCGGAAGCACTTGTCACTTGAAACTACCTCAACAAAAGCACTTACCTATTACAACAGACAAGTCAGTGCCATTATGAGGGTACTGATCGTGACAAATTAAATATTTTCCATTTTGAAAACTACAATTCTGTGGAATCAGAGGAGGACATTTCCAACCAGAAACACCAGGAGCATGCTGCCTGCAGTCAGGGTGAGCTTATCTGAGCAGTTTTGTTAACAGCACCCATTATAAATATGTCTATGGCTCTTTGGCTTTGCTGTGGTCGTTGGTACTTGGGTAGTTTTGAAAGGCCATTAATCTTTGATTGCCCTGTTAATATCTTTGGAATGCCTCAGCATCCTTGAGCATGGGTGGACTTTTCACACATTTAAAGCATTTCATGGAAATTCAACCATTATAATGTTTTCTGAAAGTAGGAAATGATGCAGTCCTTGTTAAATTATAGAATTACACTATGCACAAAATCAAAGTTCGCAAGGCCAAATCTTTGGGTAAAACAGCACGCTCTAGTGTTTACATTGGGATTCTGCTGTAATCAAGGCGATGGACAAAACCACTGATGAACAATCACCAGCAAGACAACCCCAAAGTAAAGCACTTATTCTTACATGGAACTGCAAATGCTTCTCTTTGTAATCATCTAGGGAGTCTCCTTCATATGAAATGGAACTAATTGCAAACCATTTGGGCATAGGAAGTCAGTCAGCAATCATTTACCCCAACTTGATAGCACTTTCTGCTTTGGTTGAAAAGAAGATGCTAAAGTTAGAGTAGACATCAGCTGGTTTTCATTTAAGGAGGCAAGGAATTGAAAATGTGGCTACAGAGGAGGATGCAAAATTGTGTCTAAATTTTGCCATTTTATTGAGCATTTAAAGCTGCAAGTTTGGATCAGAGGTATATGTCTGCAAAATAAGAAATAGAAATTACATGAACAAATCACAAGATTGGAAACTATAAGAAATAGAAAATAGGTGAAACCTTGACTGCTCTTCATTTCCTCATTACTACTACCCCAAAGAGAAGCACTTATGAACATAGGACTTATCAATGCCCCCATTTGAAGTAATCTTATAGGATGAATACTCTGATTAAATGATCATTGCATTTAGAACTCAGTTGAAACTGAACTAATTGCAAACCAGTTGGACATAGGAAGTCAGTCAGCAAACATTTACCCCAACTTGATAGCACTTTCTGCTTTGGTTGAAAAGAAAGATGCTAAAGTTAGAGTAGACATCAGCTGGTTTTCACTCAAGGAGGCAAGGAATTGAAAATGTGGCTACAGAGGAGGATGCAAATTTGTGTCCAAATTTTGCAATATTATTCAGCATTTGAATCTACAAGTTTGGATCAGAGGTATATGTCTGCAAAATTAGAAATACAAATTAAATTTAAAAAATCACAAGATTGGAAACTATAAGAAATAGAAAATATGTGAAGCCTTGACTGCTCTTCATTTCCTCATTACTACTACCCCAAAGGGAAGCACTTATGAACATAGGACTTATCAATGCCCCCATTTGAAGTAATCTTATAGGATGAATACTGTGATTAAATGATCATTGCATTTAGAACTCAGTTTGGCGTCCCAGAAAGCAATTATCTCCAGAAGCACTTGTCACTTGAAACTACCCCAACAAAAGCACTTACCTATTACAACAGACAAGTCAGTGCCATTATGAGGGTACTGATCGTGACAAATTAAATATTTTCCATTTTGAAGACTACAATTCTGTGGAATCAGAGGAGGACATTTCCAACCAGAAACACCAGGAGCATGCTGCCTGCAGTCAGGGTGAGCTGATCTGAGCAGTTTTGTTAACAGCACCCATTATAAATATGTCTATGGCTCTTTGGCTTTGCTGTGGTCGTTGGTACTTGGGTAGTTTTGAAAGGCCATTAATCTTTGATTGCCCTGTTAATATCTTTGGAATGCCTCAGCATCCTTGAGCATGGGTGGACTTTTCACACATTTAAAGCATTTCATGGAAATTCAACCATTATAATGTTTTCTGAAAGTAGAAAATGATGCAGTCCTTGTTAAAGCATAGAATTACACTATGCACAAAATCAAAGTTCGCAAGGCCAAATCTTTGGGTAAAACAGCACGCTCTAGTGTTTACATTGGGATTCTGCTGTAATCAAGGCGATGGACAAAACCACTGATGAACAATCACCAGCAAGACAACCCTAAAGTAAAGCACTTATTCTTACATGGAACTGCAAATGCTTCTCTTTGTAATCATCTAGGGAGTCTCCTTCATATGAAATGGAACTAATTGCAAACCATTTGGGCATAGGAAGTCAGTCAGCAATCATTTACCCCAACTTGATAGCACTTTCTGCTTTGGTTGAAAAGAAGATGCTAAAGTTAGAGTAGACATCAGCTGGTTTTCATTTAAGGAGGCAAGGAATTGAAAATATGGCTACAGAGGAGGATGCAAAATTGTGTCTAAATTTTACTACTACCCCAAAGGGAAGCACTTATGAACATAGGACTTATCAATGCCCCCATTTGAAGTAATCTTATAGGATGAATACTGTGATTAAATGATCATTGCATTTAGAACTCAGTTTGGCGTCCCAGAAAGCAATTATCTCCGGAAGCACTTGTCACTTGAAACTACCTCAACAAAAGCACTTACCTATTACAACAGACAAGTCAGTGCCATTATGAGGGTACTGATCGTGACAAATTAAATATTTTCCATTTTGAAGACTACAATTCTGTGGAATCAGAGGAGGACATTTCCAACCAGAAACACCAGGAGAATGCTGCCTGCAGTGAGGGTGAGCTTATCTGAGCAGTTTTGTTAACAGCACCCATTATAAATATGTCTATGGCTCTTTGGCTTTGCTGTGGTCGTTGGTACTTGGGTAGTTTTGAAAGGCCATTAATCTTTGATTGCCCTGTTAATATCTTTGGAATGCCTCAGCATCCTTGAGCATGGGTGGACTTTTCACACATTTAAAGCATTTCATGGAAATTCAACCATTATAATGTTTTCTGAAAGTAGGAAATGATGCAGTCCTTGTTAAATTATAGAATTACACTATGCACAAAATCAAAGTTCGCAAGGCCAAATCTTTGGGTAAAACAGCACGCTCTAGTGTTTACATTGGGATTCTGCTGTAATCAAGGCGATGGACAAAACCACTGATGAACAATCACCAGCAAGACAACCCCAAAGTAAAGCACTTATTCTTACATGGAACTGCAAATGCTTCTCTTTGTAATCATCTAGGGAGTCTCCTTCATATGAAATGGAACTAATTGCAAACCATTTGGGCATAGGAAGTCAGTCAGCAATCATTTACCCCAACTTGATAGCACTTTCTGCTTTGGTTGAAAAGAAGATGCTAAAGTTAGAGTAGACATCAGCTGGTTTTCATTTAAGGAGGCAAGGAATTGAAAATATGGCTACAGAGGAGGATGCAAAATTGTGTCTAAATTTTGCCATTTTATTGAGCATTTAAAGCTGCAAGTTTGGATCAGAGGTATATGTCTGCAAAATAAGAAATAGAAATTACATGAACAAATCACAAGATTGGAAACTATAAGAAATAGAAAATAGGTGAAACCTTGACTGCTCTTCATTTCCTCATTACTACTACCCCAAAGAGAAGCACTTATGAACATAGGACTTATCAATGCCCCCATTTGAAGTAATCTTATAGGATGAATACTCTGATTAAATGATCATTGCATTTAGAACTCAGTTGAAACTGAACTAATTGCAAACCAGTTGGACATAGGAAGTCAGTCAGCAAACATTTACCCCAACTTGATAGCACTTTCTGCTTTGGTTGAAAAGAAAGATGCTAAAGTTAGAGTAGACATCAGCTGGTTTTCACTCAAGGAGGCAAGGAATTGAAAATGTGGCTACAGAGGAGGATGCAAATTTGTGTCCAAATTTTGCAATATTATTCAGCATTTGAATCTACAAGTTTGGATCAGAGGTATATGTCTGCAAAATTAGAAATACAAATTAAATTAAAAAAATCACAAGATTGGAAACTATAAGAAATAGAAAATATGTGAAGCCTTGACTGCTCTTCATTTCCTCATTACTACTACCCCAAAGGGAAGCACTTATGAACATAGGACTTATCAATGCCCCCATTTGAAGTAATCTTATAGGATGAATACTGTGATTAAATGATCATTGCATTTAGAACTCAGTTTGGCGTCCCAGAAAGCAATTATCTCCGGAAGCACTTGTCACTTGAAACTACCCCAACAAAAGCACTTACCTATTACAACAGACAAGTCAGTGCCATTATGAGGGTACTGATCGTGACAAATTAAATATTTTCCATTTTGAAGACTACAATTCTGTGGAATCAGAGGAGGACATTTCCAACCAGAAACACCAGGAGCATGCTGCCTGCAGTCAGGGTGAGCTGATCTGAGCAGTTTTGTTAACAGCACCCATTATAAATATGTCTATGGCTCTTTGGCTTTGCTGTGGTCGTTGGTACTTGGGTAGTTTTGAAAGGCCATTAATCTTTGATTGCCCTGTTAATATCTTTGGAATGCCTCAGCATCCTTGAGCATGGGTGGACTTTTCACACATTTAAAGCATTTCATGGAAATTCAACCATTATAATGTTTTCTGAAAGTAGAAAATGATGCAGTCCTTGTTAAAGCATAGAATTACACTATGCACAAAATCAAAGTTCGCAAGGCCAAATCTTTGGGTAAAACAACACGCTATAGTGCTTACATTGGGATTCTGCTGTAATCAAGGCGATGGACAAAACCACTGATGAACAATCACCAGCAAGACAACCCCAAAGTAAAGTACTTATTCTTACATGGAACTGCAAATGCTTCTCTTTGTAATCATCTAGGGAGTTTCCTTCATATGAAATGGAACTAATTGCAAACCATTTGGGCATAGGAAGTCAGTCAGCAATCATTTACCCCAACTTGATAGCACTTTCTGCTTTGGTTGAAAAGAAGATGCTAAAGTTAGAGTAGACATCAGCTGGTTTTCATTTAAGGAGGCAAGGAATTGAAAATGTGGCTACAGAGGAGGATGCAAAATTGTGTCTAAATTTTGCCATTTTATTGAGCATTTAAAGCTGCAAGTTTGGATCAGAGGTATATGTCTGCAAAATAAGAAATAGAAATTACATGAACAAATCACAAGATTGGAAACTATAAGAAATAGAAAATAGGTGAAACCTTGACTGCTCTTCATTTCCTCATTACTACTACCCCAAAGAGAAGCACTTATGAACATAGGACTTATCAATGCCCCCATTTGAAGTAATCTTATAGGATGAATACTCTGATTAAATGATCATTGCATTTAGAACTCAGTTGAAACTGAACTAATTGCAAACCAGTTGGACATAGGAAGTCAGTCAGCAAACATTTACCCCAACTTGATAGCACTTTCTGCTTTGGTTGAAAAGAAAGATGCTAAAGTTAGAGTAGACATCAGCTGGTTTTCACTCAAGGAGGCAAGGAATTGAAAATGTGGCTACAGAGGAGGATGCAAATTTGTGTCCAAATTTTGCAATATTATTCAGCATTTGAATCTACAAGTTTGGATCGGAGGTATATGTCTGCAAAATTAGAAATACAAATTAAATTAAAAAAATCACAAGATTGGAAACTATAAGAAATAGAAAATATGTGAAGCCTTGACTGCTCTTCATTTCCTCATTACTACTACCCCAAAGGGAAGCACTTATGAACATAGGACTTATCAATGCCCCCATTTGAAGTAATCTTATAGGATGAATACTGTGATTAAATGATCATTGCATTTAGAACTCAGTTTGGCGTCCCAGAAAGCAATTATCTCCGGAAGCACTTGTCACTTGAAACTACCCCAACAAAAGCACTTACCTATTACAACAGACAAGTCAGTGCCATTATGAGGGTACTGATCGTGACAAATTAAATATTTTCCATTTTGAAGACTACAATTCTGTGGAATCAGAGGAGGACATTTCCAACCAGAAACACCAGGAGCATGCTGCCTGCAGTCAGGGTGAGCTGATCTGAGCAGTTTTGTTAACAGCACCCATTATAAATATGTCTATGGCTCTTTGGCTTTGCTGTGGTCGTTGGTACTTGGGTAGTTTTGAAAGGCCATTAATCTTTGATTGCCCTGTTAATATCTTTGGAATGCCTCAGCATCCTTGAGCATGGGTGGACTTTTCACACATTTAAAGCATTTCATGGAAATTCAACCATTATAATGTTTTCTGAAAGTAGAAAATGATGCAGTCCTTGTTAAAGCATAGAATTACACTATGCACAAAATCAAAGTTCGCAAGGCCAAATCTTTGGGTAAAACAGCACGCTCTAGTGTTTACATTGGGATTCTGCTGTAATCAAGGCGATGGACAAAACCACTGATTAACAATCACCAGCAAGACAACCCCAAAGTAAAGCACTTATTCTTACATGCAACTGCAAATGCTTCTCTTTGTAATCATCTAGGGAGTCTCCTTCAAATGAAACAGAACTAATTGCAAACCAGTTGGACATAGGAAGTCAGTCAGCAAACATTTACCCCAACTTGATAGCACTTTCTGCTTTGGTTGAAAAGAAAGATGCTAAAGTTAGAGTAGACATCAGCTGGTTTTCACTCAAGGAGGCAAGGAATTGAAAATGTGGCTTCAGAGGAGGATGCAAATTTGTGTCCAAATTTTGCCATTTTATTGAGCATTTAAAGCTACAAGTTTGGATCAGAGGTATATGTCTGCAAAATAAGAAATAGAAATTACATGAACAAATCACAAGATTGGAAACTATAAGAAATAGAAAATAGGTGAAACATTAACTGCTCTTCATTTCCTCATTACTACTACCCCAAGGAGAAGCACTTATGAACATAGGACCAAGCAATGCCCCCATTTGAAGTAATCTTAATGAGATGAATACTGTGTTTAAACCACAAGATTGGAAACTATAAGAAATAGAAAATATGCAAAGCCTTGACTGCTCTTCATTTCCTCACTACTACTACCCCAAAGAGAAGCACTTATGAACATAGGACCAATCAATGCCCCCATTTGAAGTAATCTTAATGAGATGAATACTGTGATTAAATGATCATTGCATTTAGAACTCAGTTTGGCGTCCCAGAAAGCAATTATCTCCGGAAGCACTGGTCACTTGAAACTACCCCAACAAAGAATACTTACCTATTACAACAGACAAGTCAGTGCCATCATGAGGGTACCGATTGTGACAAATTAACATCTTTTCCATTTTGAAGACTACAATTCTGTGGAATCAGAGGAGGACATTTCCAACCAGAAACACCAGGAGCATGCTGCCTGCAGTCAGGGTGAGCTGATCTGAGCAGTTTTGTTAACAGCACCCATTATAAATATGTCTATGGCTCTTTGGCTTTGCTGTGGTCGTTGGTACTTGGGTAGTTTTGAAAGGCCATTAATCTTTGATTGCCCTGTTAATATCTTTGGAATGCCTCAGCATCCTTGAGCATGGGTGGACTTTTCACACATTTAAAGCATTTCATGGAAATTCAACTATTATAATGTTTTCTGCAAGTAGAAAATGATGCAGTCCTTGTTAAAGCATAGAATTACACTATGCACAAAATCAAAGTTCGCAAGGCCAAATCTTTGGGTAAAACAGCACGCTCTAGTGTTTACATTGGGATTCTGCTGTAATCAAGGCGATGGACAAAACCACGGATGAACAATCACCAGCAAGACAACCCCAAAGTAAAGCACTTATTCTTACATGGAACTGCAAATGCTTCTCTTTGTAATCATCTAGGGAGTCTCCTTCATATGAAATGGAACTAATTGCAAACCATTTGGGCATAGGAAGTCAGTCAGCAATCATTTACCCCAACTTGATAGCACTTTCTGCTTTGGTTGAAAAGAAGATGCTAAAGTTAGAGTAGACATCAGCTGGTTTTCATTTAAGGAGGCAAGGAATTGAAAATGTGGCTACAGAGGAGGATGCAAAATTGTGTCTAAATTTTGCCATTTTATTGAGCATTTAAAGCTGCAAGTTTGGATCAGAGGTATATGTCTGCAAAATAAGAAATAGAAATCACATGAACAAATCACAAGATTGGAAACTATAAGAAATAGAAAATAGGTGAAACCTTGAATGCTCTTCATTTCCTCATTACTACTACCCCAAAGAGAAGCACTTATGAACATAGGACTTATCAATGCCCCCATTTGAAGTAATCTTATAGGATGAATACTCTGATTAAATGATCATTGCATTTAGAACTCAATTGAAACTGAACTAATTGCAAACCAGTTGGACATAGGAAGTCAGTCAGCAAACATTTACCCCAACTTGATAGCACTTTCTGCTTTGGTTGAAAAGAAAGATGCTAAAGTTAGAGTAGACATCAGCTGGTTTTCACTCAAGGAGGCAAGGAATTGAAAATGTGGCTACAGAGGAGGATGCAAATTTGTGTCCAAATTTTGCAATATTATTCAGCATTTGAATCTACAAGTTTGGATCGGAGGTATATGTCTGCAAAATTAGAAATACAAATTAAATTAAAAAAATCACAAGATTGGAAACTATAAGAAATAGAAAATATGTGAAGCCTTGACTGCTCTTCATTTCCTCATTACTACTACCCCAAAGGGAAGCACTTATGAACATAGGACTTATCAATGCCCCCATTTGAAGTAATCTTAATGAGATGAATACTGTGATTAAATCAAAAGATTGGAAACTATAAGAATTAGAAAACATGCAAAGCCTTGACTGCTCTTCATTTCCTCATTACTACTACCCCAAAGAGAAGCACTTATGAACATAGGACTTATCAATGCCCCCATTTGAAGTAATGTTATAGGATGAATACTGTGATTAAATGATCATTGCATTTAGAACTCAGTTTGGCGTCCCAGAAAGCAGTTATCTCCGGAAGCACTGGTCACTTGAAACTACCCCAACAAAAGCACTTACCTATTACAACAGACAAGTCAGTGCCATTATGAGGGTACCGATCGTGACAAATTAAATAATTTCCATTTTGAAGACTACAATTCTGTGGAATCAGAGGAGGACATTTCCAACCAGAAACACCAGGAGCATGCTGCCTGCTTTCAGGCTGAGCTGATCTGAGCAGTTTGGTTAACAGCAACCATTATAAATATGCCCATGCCCCTTTGGCTTTGCTGTGGTCGTTGGTACTTGGGTAGTTTTGAAAGGCCATTAATCTTTGATTGCCCTGTTAATATCTTTGGAATGCCTCAGCATCCTTGAGCATGGGTGGACTTTTCACACATTTAAAGCATTTCATGCAAATTCAACCATTATAATGTTTTCTGAAAGTAGAAAATGATACAGTCCTTGTTAAAGCATAGAATCACACTATGCACAAAATCAAAGTTCGCAAGGCCAAATCTTTGGGTAAAACAGCATGCTCTAGTGTTTACATTGGGATTCTGCTGTAATCAAGGCGATGGGCAAAACCACTGATGAACAATCACCAGCAAGACAATACCAAAGTAAAGCACTTATTCTTACATGGAATTGCAAATGCTTCTCTTTGTAGTTATCTAGGGAGTCTCCTTCAAATGAAACAGAACTAATTGCAAACCAGTTGGACATAGGAAGTCAGTCAGCAAACATTTACCCCAACTTGATAGCACTTTCTGCTTTGGTTGAAAAGAAAGATGCTAAAGTTAGAGTAGACATCAGCTGGTTTTCACTCAAGGAGGCAAGGAATTGAAAATGTGGCTTCAGAGGAGGATGCAAATGTGTGTCCAAATTTTGCCATTTTATTGAGCATTTAAAGCTACAAGTTTGGATCAGAGGTATATGTCTGCAAAATAAGAAATACAAATTACATGAACAAATCACAAGATTGGAAACTATAAGAAATAGAAAATAGGTGAAACATTGACTGCTCTTAATTTCCTCATTACTACTACCCCAAAGAGAAGCACTTATGAACATAGGACCTATCAATGCCCCCATTTGAAGTAATCTTAATGAGATGAATACTGTGATTAAATCACAAGATTGGAAACTATAAGAAATAGAAAACATGCGAAGCCTTGACTGCTCTTCATTTCCTCATTGCTACTACCCCAAAGAGAAGCACTTATGAACATAGGACTTATCAATGCCCCCATTTGAAGTAATCTTATAGGATGAATACTCTGATTAAATGATCATTGCATTTAGAACTCAGTTTAGCGTCCCAGAAAGCAATTATCTCCGGAAGCAATGGTCACTTGAAACTACCCCAACAAAGAGCACTTACCTATTACAACAGACAAGTCAGTGTCATTATGAGGGTACTGATTGTGACAAATTAAAATCTTTTCCATTTTGAAATCTACATCACTGTGGAATCAGAGGAGGCCATTTCCAACCAGAGACACCAGGAGAATGCTGCCTGCAGTCAGGCTGAGCTGATCTGAGCAGTTTGGTTAACAGCAACCATTATAAATATGCCCATGCCCCTTTGCATGGGTGGACTTTTCACACATTTAAAGCATTTCATGCAAATTCAACCATTATAATGTTTTCTGAAAGTAGAAAATGATACAGTCCTTGTTAAAGCATATAATCACACTATGCACAAAATCAAAGTTCGCAAGGCCAAATCTTTGGTTAAAACAGCACACTCTAGTGTTTACATTGGGATTCTGCTGTAATCAAGGCGATGGGCAAAACCACTGATGAACAATCACCAGCAAGACAATACCAAAGCAAAGCACTTATTCTTACATGGAACTGCAAATGCTTCTCTTTGTAGTCATCTAGGGAGTCTCCTTCATATGAAACAGAACTAAATGCAAACCAGTTGGAAATAGGAAGTCAGTCAGCAAACATTTACCCCAACTTGATAGCACTTTCTGCTTTGGTTGAAAAGAAAGATGCTAAAGTTAGAGTAAACATCAGCTGGTTTTCACTCAAGGAGGCAAGGAATTGAAATGTGGCTTCAGAGGAGGATGCAAAATTGTGTCTAATAGAAGATATGAAAATATGCGAAGCCTTGACTGCTCTTCGTTTCCTCACTACTACTACCCCAAAGAGAAGCACTTATGAACATAGGACCAATCAATGCCCCCATTTGAAGTAATCTTAATGAGATGAATACTGTGATTAAATGATCATTGCATTTAGAACTCAGTTTGGCGTCCCAGAAAGCAATTATCTCTGGAAGCACTGGTCACTTGAAACTACCCCAACAAAAGCACTTACCTATTACAACAGACAAGTCAGTGCCATTATGAGGGTACCGATCGTGACAAATGAAATATTTTCCATTTTGAAGACTACAATTCTGTGGAATCAGAGGAGGACATTTCCAACCAGAAACACCAGGAGCATGCTGCCTGCATTCAGGCTGAGCTGATCTGAGCAGTTTGGTTAACAGCAACCATTATAAATATGTCCATGCCCCTTTGGCTTTGCTGTGGTCATTGGTACTTGGGTAGTTTTGAAAGGCCATTAATCTTTGATTGCCCTGTTAATATCTTTGGAATGCCTCAACATCCTTGAGCATGGGTGGACTTTTCACACATTTAAAGCATTTCATGCAAATTCAACCATTATAATGTTTTCTGAAAGTAGAAAATGATGCAGTCCTTGTTAAAGCATAGAATCACACTATGCACAAAATCAAAGTTCACAAGGCCAAATCTTTGGTTAAAACAGCACACTCTAGTGTTTACATTGGGATTCTGCTGTAATCAAGGCGATGGGCAAAACCACTGATGAACAATCACCAGCAAGACAATACCAAAGTAAAGCACTTATTCTTACATGGAATTGCAAATGCTTCTCTTTGTAGTTATCTAGGGAGTCTCCTTCAAATGAAACGGAACTAATTGCAAACCAGTTGGACAAAGGAAGTCAGTCAGCAAACATTTACCCCAACTTGATAGCACTTTCTGCTTTGGTTGAAAAGAAAGATGCTAAAGTTAGAGTAGACATCAGCTGGTTTTCACTCAAGGAGGCAAGGAATTGAAAATGTGGCTTCAGAGGAGGATGCAAATTTGTGTCCAAATTTTGCCATTTTATTGAGCATTTAAAGCTACAAGTTTGGATCAGAGGTATATGTCTGCAAAATAAGAAATAGAAATTACATGAACAAATCACAAGATTGGAAACTATAAGAAATAGAAAATAGGTGAAACATTGACTGCTCTTAATTTCCTCATTACTACTACCCCAAAGAGAAGCACTTATGAACATAGGACCAATCAATGCCCCCATTTGAAGTAATCTTAATGAGATGAATACTGTGATTAAATCACAAGATTGGAAACTATAAGAAATAGAAAACATGCGAAGCCTTGACTGCTCTTCATTTCCTCATTACTACTACCCCAAAGAGAAGCACTTATGAACATAGGACTTATCAATGCCCCCATTTGAAGTAATCTTATAGGATGAATACTGTGATTAAATGATCATTGCATTTAGAACTCAGTTTGGCGTCCCAGAAAGCAGTTATCTCAGGAAGCACTGGTCACTTGAAACTACCCCAACAAAAGCACTTACCTATTACAACAGACAAGTCAGTGCCATTATGAGGGTACCGATCGTGACAAATTAAATAATTTCCATTTTGAAGACTACAATTCTGTGGAATCAGAGGAGGACATTTCCAACCAGAAACACCAGGAGCATGCTGCCTGCTTTCAGGCTGAGCTGATCTGAGCAGTTTGGTTAACAGCAACCATTATAAATATGCCCATGCCCCTTTGGCTTTGCTGTGGTCGTTGGTACTTGGGTAGTTTTGAAAGGCCATTAATCTTTGATTGCCCTGTTAATATCTTTGGAATGCCTCAGCATCCTTGAGCATGGGTGGACTTTTCACACATTTAAAGCATTTCATGCAAATTCAACCATTATAATGTTTTCTGAAAGTAGAAAATGATACAGTCCTTGTTAAAGCATAGAATCACACTATGCACAAAATCAAAGTTCGCAAGGCCAAATCTTTGGGTAAAACAGCATGCTCTAGTGTTTACATTGGGATTCTGCTGTAATCAAGGCGATGGGCAAAACCACTGATGAACAATCACCAGCAAGACAACCCAAAGTAAAGCACTTATTCTTACATGGAACTGCAAATGCTTCTCTTTGTAGTCATCTAGGGAGTCTCCTTCATATGAAACAGAACTAAATGCAAACCAGTTGGACATAGGAAGTCAGTCAGCAAACATTTACCCCAACTTGATAGCACTTTCTGCTTTGGTTCAAAAGAAAGATGCTAAAGTTAGAGTAAACATAAGCTGGTTTTCACTCAAGGAGGCAAGGAATTGAAAATGTGGCTTCAGAGGAGGATGCAAAATTGTGCCTAAATTTTGCCATTTTATTGAGCATTTAAAGCTGCAAGTTTGGATCAGAGGTATATGTCTGCAAAATTAGAAATACAAATTAAATTAAAAAAAATCACAAGATTGGAAACTATAAGAAATAGAAAATATGTGAAGCCTTGACTGCTCTTCATTTACTCATTACTACTACCCCAAAGAGAAGCACTTATGAACATAGGACCAATCAATGCCCCCATTTGAAGTAATCTTAATGAGATGAATACTGTGATTAAATGATCATTGCATTTAGAACTCAGTTTGGCGTCCCAGAAAGCAATTATCTCCGGAAGCACTGGTCACTTGAAACTACCCCAACAAAAGCACTTACCTATTACAACAGACAAGTCAGTGCCATTATGAGGGTACCGATCGTGACAAATTAAATAATTTCCATTTTGAAGACTACAATTCTGTGCAATCAGAGGAGGACATTTCCAACCAGAAACACCAGGAGCATGCTGCCTGCTTTCAGGCTGAGCTGATCTGAGCAGTTTGGTTAACAGCAACCATTATAAATATGCCCATGCCCCTTTGGCTTTGCTGTGGTCGTTGGTACTTGGGTAGTTTTGAAAGGCCATTAATCTTTGATTGCCCTGTTAATATCTTTGGAATGCCTCAACATCCTTGAGCATGGGTGGACTTTTCACACATTTAAAGCATTTCATGCAAATTCAACCATTATAATGTTTTCTGAAAGTAGAAAATGATGCAGTCCTTGTTAAAGCATAGAATCACACTATGCACAAAATCAAAGTTCACAAGGCCAAATCTTTGGTTAAAACAGCACACTCTAGTGTTTACATTGGGATTCTGCTGTAATCAAGGCGATGGGCAAAACCACTGATGAACAATCACCAGCAAGACAATACCAAAGTAAAGCACTTATTCTTACATGGAATTGCAAATGCTTCTCTTTGTAGTTATCTAGGGAGTCTCCTTCAAATGAAACAGAACTAATTGCAAACCAGTTGGACATAGGAAGTCAGTCAGCAAACATTTACCCCAACTTGATAGCACTTTCTGCTTTGGTTGAAAAGAAAGATGCTAAAGTTCGAGTAGACATCAGCTGGTTTTCACTCAAGGAGGCAAGGAATTGAAAATGTGGCTTCAGAGGAGGATGCAAATGTGTGTCCAAATTTTGCCATTTTATTGAGCATTTAAAGCTACAAGTTTGGATCAGAGGTATATGTCTGCAAAATAAGAAATAGAAATTACATGAACAAATCACAAGATTGGAAACTATAAGAAATAGAAAATAGGTGAAACATTGACTGCTCTTAATTTCCTCATTACTACTACCCCAAAGAGAAGCACTTATGAACATAGGACCAATCAATGCCCCCATTTGAAGTAATCTTAATGAGATGAATACTGTGATTAAATCACAAGATTGGAAACTATAAGAAATAGAAAACATGCGAAGCCTTGACTGCTCTTCATTTCCTCATTGCTACTACCCCAAAGAGAAGCACTTATGAACATAGGACTTATCAATGCCCCCATTTGAAGTAATCTTATAGGATGAATACTCTGATTAAATGATCATTGCATTTAGAACACAGTTTAGCGTCCCAGAAAGCAATTATCTCCGGAAGCAATGGTCACTTGAAACTACCCCAACAAAGAGCACTTACCTATTACAACAGACAAGTCAGTGTCATTATGAGGGTACTGATTGTGACAAATTAAAATCTTTTCCATTTTGAAATCTACATTACTGTGGAATCAGAGGAGGCCATTTCCAACCAGAGACACCAGGAGAATGCTGCCTGCAGTCAGGCTGAGCTGATCTGAGCAGTTTGGTTAACAGCAACCATTATAAATATGCCCATGCCTCTTTGGCTTTGCTGTGGTCGTTGGTACTTGGGTAGTTTTGAAAGGCCATTAATCTTTGATTGCCCTGTTAATATCTTTGGAATGCCTCAGCATCCCTGAGCATGGGTGGACTTTTCACACATTTAAAGCATTTCATGCAAATTCAACCATTATAATGTTTTCTGAAAGTAGAAAATGATACAGTCCTTGTTAAAGCATATAATCACACTATGCACAAAATCAAAGTTCGCAAGGCCAAATCTTTGGTTAAAACAGCACGCTCTAGTGTTTACATTGGGATTCTGCTGTAATCAAGGCGATGGGCAAAACCACTGATGAACAATCACCAGCAAGACAATACCCAAAGCAAAGCACTTATTCTTACATGGAACTGCAAATGCTTCTCTTTGTAGTCATCTAGGGAGTCTCCTTCATATGAAACAGAACTAATTGCAAACCAGTTGGAAATAGGAAGTCAGTCAGCAAACATTTACCCCAACTTGATAGCACTTTCTGCTTTGGTTGAAAAGAAAGATGCTAAAGTTAGAGTAAACATCAGCTGGTTTTCACTCAAGGAGGCAAGGAATTGAAATGTGGCTTCAGAGGAGGATGCAAAATTGTGTCTAATAGAAGATATGAAAATATGCGAAGCCTTGACTGCTCTTCGTTTCCTCACTACTACTACCCCAAAGAGAAGCACTTATGAACATAGGACCAATCAATGCCCCCATTTGAAGTAATCTTAATGAGATGAATACTGTGATTAAATGATCATTGCATTTAGAACTCAGTTTGGCGTCCCAGAAAGCAATTATCTCTGGAAGCACTGGTCACTTGAAACTACCCCAACAAAAGCACTTACCTATTACAACAGACAAGTCAGTGCCATTATGAGGGTACCGATCGTGACAAATGAAATATTTTCCATTTTGAAGACTACAATTCTGTGGAATCAGAGGAGGACATTTCCAACCAGAAACACCAGGAGCATGCTGCCTGCATTCAGGCTGAGCTGATCTGAGCAGTTTGGTTAACAGCAACCATTATAAATATGTCCATGCCCCTTTGGCTTTGCTGTGGTCATTGGTACTTGGGTAGTTTTGAAAGGCCATTAATCTTTGATTGCCCTGTTAATATCTTTGGAATGCCTCAACATCCTTGAGCATGGGTGGACTTTTCACACATTTAAAGCATTTCATGCAAATTCAACCATTATAATGTTTTCTGAAAGTAGAAAATGATGCAGTCCTTGTTAAAGCATAGAATCACACTATGCACAAAATCAAAGTTCACAAGGCCAAATCTTTGGTTAAAACAGCACACTCTAGTGTTTACATTGGGATTCTGCTGTAATCAAGGCGATGGGCAAAACCACTGATGAACAATCACCAGCAAGACAATACCAAAGTAAAGCACTTATTCTTACATGGAATTGCAAATGCTTCTCTTTGTAGTTATCTAGGGAGTCTCCTTCAAATGAAACGGAACTAATTGCAAACCAGTTGGACAAAGGAAGTCAGTCAGCAAACATTTACCCCAACTTGATAGCACTTTCTGCTTTGGTTGAAAAGAAAGATGCTAAAGTTAGAGTAGACATCAGCTGGTTTTCACTCAAGGAGGCAAGGAATTGAAAATGTGGCTTCAGAGGAGGATGCAAATTTGTGTCCAAATTTTGCCATTTTATTGAGCATTTAAAGCTACAAGTTTGGATCAGAGGTATATGTCTGCAAAATAAGAAATAGAAATTACATGAACAAATCACAAGATTGGAAACTATAAGAAATAGAAAATAGGTGAAACATTGACTGCTCTTAATTTCCTCATTACTACTACCCCAAAGAGAAGCACTTATGAACATAGGACCAATCAATGCCCCCATTTGAAGTAATCTTAATGAGATGAATACTGTGATTAAATCACAAGATTGGAAACTATAAGAAATAGAAAACATGCGAAGCCTTGACTGCTCTTCATTTCCTCATTACTACTACCCCAAAGAGAAGCACTTATGAACATAGGACTTATCAATGCCCCCATTTGAAGTAATCTTATAGGATGAATACTGTGATTAAATGATCATTGCATTTAGAACTCAGTTTGGCGTCCCAGAAAGCAGTTATCTCAGGAAGCACTGGTCACTTGAAACTACCCCAACAAAAGCACTTACCTATTACAACAGAAAAGTCAGTGCCATTATGAGGGTACCGATCGTGACAAATTAAATAATTTCCATTTTGAAGACTACAATTCTGTGGAATCAGAGGAGGACATTTCCAACCAGAAACACCAGGAGCATGCTGCCTGCTTTCAGGCTGAGCTGATCTGAGCAGTTTGGTTAACAGCAACCATTATAAATATGCCCATGCCCCTTTGGCTTTGCTGTGGTCGTTGGTACTTGGGTAGTTTTGAAAGGCCATTAATCTTTGATTGCCCTGTTAATATCTTTGGAATGCCTCAGCATCCTTGAGCATGGGTGGACTTTTCACACATTTAAAGCATTTCATGCAAATTCAACCATTATAATGTTTTCTGAAAGTAGAAAATGATACAGTCCTTGTTAAAGCATAGAATCACACTATGCACAAAATCAAAGTTCGCAAGGCCAAATCTTTGGGTAAAACAGCATGCTCTAGTGTTTACATTGGGATTCTGCTGTAATCAAGGCGATGGGCAAAACCACTGATGAACAATCACCAGCAAGACAACCCCAAAGTAAAGCACTTATTCTTACATGGAACTGCAAATGCTTCTCTTTGTATTCATCTAGGGAGTCTCCTTCATATGAAACAGAACTAAATGCAAACCAGTTGGACATAGGAAGTCAGTCAGCAAACATTTACCCCAACTTGATAGCACTTTCTGCTTTGGTTCAAAAGAAAGATGCTAAAGTTAGAGTAAACATAAGCTGGTTTTCACTCAAGGAGGCAAGGAATTGAAAATGTGGCTTCAGAGGATGATGCAAAATTGTGCCTAAATTTTGCCATTTTATTGAGCATTTAAAGCTGCAAGTTTGGATCAGAGGTATATGTCTGCAAAATTAGAAATACAAATTAAATTAAAAAAAATCACAAGATTGGAAACTATAAGAAATAGAAAATATGTGAAGCCTTGACTGCTCTTCATTTACTCATTACTACTACCCCAAAGAGAAGCACTTATGAACATAGGACCAATCAATGCCCCCATTTGAAGTAATCTTAATGAGATGAATACTGTGATTAAATGATCATTGCATTTAGAACTCAGTTTGGCATCCCAGAAAGCAGTTATCTCAGGAAGCACTGGTCACTTGAAACTACCCCAACAAAAGCACTTACCTATTACAACAGACAAGTCAGTGCCATTATGAGGGTACCGATCGTGACAAATTAAATAATTTCCATTTTGAAGACTACAATTCTGTGGAATCAGAGGAGGACATTTCCAACCAGAAACACCAGGAGCATGCTGCCTGCTTTCAGGCTGAGCTGATCTGAGCAGTTTGGTTAACAGCACCCATTATAAATATGCCCATGCCCCTTTGGCTTTGCTGTGGTCGTTGGTACTTGGGTAGTTTTGAAAGGCCATTAATCTTTGATTGCCCTGTTAATATCTTTGGAATGCCTCAGCATCCTTGAGCATGGGTGGACTTTTCACACATTTAAAGCATTTCATGCAAATTCAACCATTATAATGTTTTCTGAAAGTAGAAAATGATACAGTCCTTGTTAAAGCATAGAATCACACTATGCACAAAATCAAAGTTCGCAAGGCCAAATCTTTGGGTAAAACAGCATGCTCTAGTGTTTACATTGGGATTCTGCTGTAATCAAGGCGATGGGCAAAACCACTGATGAACAATCACCAGCAAGACAACCCCAAAGTAAAGCACTTATTCTTACATGGAACTGCAAATGCTTCTCTTTGTATTCATCTAGGGAGTCTCCTTCATATGAAACAGAACTAAATGCAAACCAGTTGGACATAGGAAGTCAGTCAGCAAACATTTACCCCAACTTGATAGCACTTTCTGCTTTGGTTCAAAAGAAAGATGCTAAAGTTAGAGTAAACATAAGCTGGTTTTCACTCAAGGAGGCAAGGAATTGAAAATGTGGCTTCAGAGGAGGATGCAAAATTGTGCCTAAATTTTGCCATTTTATTGAGCATTTAAAGCTGCAAGTTTGGATCAGAGGTATATGTCTGCAAAATTAGAAATACAAATTAAATTAAAAAAAATCACAAGATTGGAAACTATAAGAAATAGAAAATATGTGAAGCCCTTGACTGCTCTTCATTTACTCATTACTACTACCCCAAAGAGAAGCACTTATGAACATAGGACCAATCAATGCCCCCCATTTGAAGTAATCTTAATGAGATGAATACTGTGATTAAATGATCATTGCATTTAGAACTCAGTTTGGCGTCCCAGAAAGCAATTATCTCCGGAAGCACTGGTCACTTGAAACTACCCCAACAAAAGCACTTACCTATTACAACAGACAAGTCAGTGCCATTATGAGGGTACCGATCGTGACAAATTAAATAATTTCCATTTTGAAGACTACAATTCTGTGCAATCAGAGGAGGACATTTCCAACCAGAAACACCAGGAGCATGCTGCCTGCTTTCAGGCTGAGCTGATCTGAGCAGTTTGGTTAACAGCAACCATTATAAATATGCCCATGCCCTTTGGCTTTGCTGTGGTCGTTGGTACTTGGGTAGTTTTGAAAGGCCATTAATCTTTGATTGCCCTGTTAATATCTTTGGAATGCCTCAACATCCTTGAGCATGGGTGGACTTTTCACACATTTAAAGCATTTCATGCAAATTCAACCATTATAATGTTTTCTGAAAGTAGAAAATGATGCAGTCCTTGTTAAAGCATAGAATCACACTATGCACAAAATCAAAGTTCACAAGGCCAAATCTTTGGTTAAAACAGCACACTCTAGTGTTTACATTGGGATTCTGCTGTAATCAAGGCGATGGGCAAAACCACTGATGAACAATCACCAGCAAGACAATACCAAAGTAAAGCACTTATTCTTACATGGAATTGCAAATGCTTCTCTTTGTAGTTATCTAGGGAGTCTCCTTCAAATGAAACAGAACTAATTGCAAACCAGTTGGACATAGGAAGTCAGTCAGCAAACATTTACCCCAACTTGATAGCACTTTCTGCTTTGGTTGAAAAGAAAGATGCTAAAGTTCGAGTAGACATCAGCTGGTTTTCACTCAAGGAGGCAAGGAATTGAAAATGTGGCTTCAGAGGAGGATGCAAATGTGGTGTCCAAATTTTGCCATTTTATTGAGCATTTAAAGCTACAAGTTTGGATCAGAGGTATATGTCTGCAAAATAAGAAATAGAAATTACATGAACAAATCACAAGATTGGAAACTATAAGAAATAGAAAATAGGTGAAACATTGACTGCTCTTAATTTCCTCATTACTACTACCCCAAAGAGAAGCACTTATGAACATAGGACCAATCAATGCCCCCATTTGAAGTAATCTTAATGAGATGAATACTGTGATTAAATCACAAGATTTGGAAACTATAAGAAATAGAAAACATGCGAAGCCTTGACTGCTCTTCATTTCCTCATTGCTACTACCCCAAAGAGAAGCACTTATGAACATAGGACTTATCAATGCCCCCATTTGAAGTAATCTTTATAGGATGAATACTCTGATTAATGATCATTGCATTTAGAACACAGTTTAGCGTCCCAGAAAGCAATTTATCTCCGAAGCAATGGTCACTTGAAAACTACCCAACAAAGAGCACTTACCTATTACAACAGACAAGTCAGTGTCATTATGAGGGTACTGATTGTGACAAATTAAAAATGCTTTCCATTTTGAAATCTACCTTACTGTTGGAATCAGAGGAGGCCATTTCCCAACAGAGACACCAGGAGAATGCTGCGCTGCAGGTCAGGCTGAGCTGATCTGAGCAGTTTGGTTAACAGCACCATTATGAAATATGCGCCATGCGCCCTTATGCGATGGTGGACTTTGCACACATTTTAAAGATTTCATGCAAATTCACCATTATAATGGTTTTTTCTGAAAGGTAGAAAATGATACCAGTCCTTGTTAAAGGCCCATTATAATCACACTATGCACAAAATTCAAAGTTCGCAAGGCCAAATCTTTGGTTAAAACAGCACACTCTAGTGTTTACATGTGGGATTCTGCTGTAATCAAGGCGATGGCAAAACCACTGAGAACAATCACCAGCAAGACAATACCAAAGCAAAGCACTTATTCTACATGGAACTGCAAATGCTTCTCTTTGTAGTCATCTAGGGAGTCTCCTTCATATGAAACAGAACTAAATGCAAACCAGTTGGAAAATAGGAAGTCAGTCAGCAAACATTTACCCCAACTTGATAGCACTTTCTGCTTTGGTTGAAAAGAAAGATGCTAAGTTAGAGTAAACATCAGCTGGTTTTCACTCAAGGAGGCAAGGAATTGAAATGTGGCTCAGAGGAGGATGCAAAATTGTGTTCTAATAGAAGATATGAAAATATGCGAAGCCTTGACTGCTCTTCGTTTCCTCACTACTACTTACCCCAAAGAGAAGCACTATGAACATAGGACCAATCAATGCCCCCATTTGAAGTAATCGTAATGAGATGAATACTGTGATTAAATGATCATTGCATTTAGAACTCAGTTTGGCGTCCAGAAAGCAATTATCTCTGGAAGCACTGGTCACTTGAAACTTACCCCAACAAAAGCACTTACCTATTACAACAGACAAGTCAGGCCATTTATGAGGGTAGCCGATCGTGACAAATGAAATATTTGTCCATTTTGAAGACTACAATTCTGTGGAATCAGAGGAGGACATTTCCAACCAGAAACACCAGGAGCATGCTGCCTGCATTCAGGCTGAGCTGATCTGAGCAGTTTGGTTAACAGCAACCATTATAAATATGTCCATGCCCTTTGGCCTTTGCTGTGGTCATTGGTACTTGGGGTAGTTTTGAAAAGGCCATTAATCTTTTGATTGCCCTGTTAAGATATCTTTGGAATGCCTCAACATCCTGAGCATTGGAGTGGACTTTTCACACATTTAAAGCATCTCATGCACAATTCAGCCCATTATAATGTTTTCTGAAAGTAGAAAATGATGCAGTCCTTGTTAAAGCATAGAATCACACTATGCACAAAATCAAAGTTCGCAAGGCCAAATCTTTGGTTAAAACAGCACGCTCTAGTGTTTACATTGGGATTCTGCTGTAATCAAGGCGATGGGCAAAACCACTGATGAACAATCACCAGCAAGACAATACCAAAGTAAAGCACTTATTCTTACATGGAACTGCAAATGCTTCTCTTTGTAGTTATCTAGGGAGTCTCCTTCATATGAAACAGAACTAATTGCAAACCAGTTGGACAATAGGAAGTCAGTCAGCAAACATTTACCCCAACTTGATAGCACTTTCTGCTTTGGTTGAAAAGAAAGATGCTAAAGTTAGAGTAAACATCAGCTGGTTTTCACTCAAGGAGGCAAGGAATTGAAAATGTGGCTTCAGAGGAGGATGCAAATTTGTGTCCAAATTTTGCCATTTTATTGAGCATTTAAAGCTGCAAGTTTGGATCAGAGGTATATGTCTGCAAAATAAGAAATACAAATTACATGAACAAATCACAAGATTGGAAACTATAAGAAATAGAAAATAGGTGAAACCATTGACTGCTCTTCATTTCTCATTACTACTACCCCAAAGAGAAGCACTTATGAACATAGGACCAATCAATGCCCCCATTTGAAGTAATCTTAATGAGATGAATACTGTGATTAAATCACAAGATTGGAAACTATAAGAAATAGAAAACATGCGAAGCCTTGACTGCTCTTCATTTCCTCATTACTACTACCCCAAAGAGAAGCACTTATGAACATAGGACTTATCAATGCCCCATTTGAAGTAATCTTATAGGATGAATACTGTGATTAAATGATCATTGCATTTAGAACTCAGTTTGGCGTCCCAGAAAGCAATTATCTCCGGAAGCACTGGTCACTTGAAACTACCCCAACAAAAGCACTTACCTATTACAACAGACAAGTCAGTGCCATTATGAGGGTACCGATCGTGACAAATTAAATATTTTCCATTT
>NW_020525266.1:0-46254 GCF_003368295.1 Carassius auratus
TACAATAAGTTGTATGGCAGGAAATTGGTCCTAGCTTCACTCCACCTGCAGTATACACAGGTAAAAATATTTTGATAAATGCAGCTCATGAATGTAGCATGTTTTTGGTAAAATTACAAGTGCTTTTGGACAATATAATGTAATTTTGACATATCAGACGAAAAATTATACTACCAGATTTTATACATTATTCTGTGTTCTAGGTTTCAGGCGAAATAAAATCATAGTAGAATATAGAGTAATCCTGTCTTTTTTATGATACCCTCCTGAATTAGATATATATTGTTCATACAGAAGTGGACAACAAAATATTTACTGCATTTCTAAATAAACCTTCTGCATAATTTCCATTAAAAATGTTTCCTGTTACAAATATTTCCTCAGGGGAGCTCATTGGAGTACAGTACTTGTTGAGGCAGAATAGTCAGCCCCTGGAGGACATGTGCCCTACCTCTGATAGACCTCTCAATTGCTGGAGGAGATAGATGTGGAGGAGCAAGTGGAAAAGGATGAGGGTTTCATTGATTTCTTTGGAGAGGAAGCCACAGTGGCAAATCTTGTGGCATCAGATGACTTAGTCCTTTCAGGTCCACCAGTTCTACCAGCTGCACCAGTTCCCAGTGTCCAGGCTCCTACAGCTGCACCACTGCCCAGTGTCAAAATTCCACCACTGCCCAGTGTCCAAACTCCACCACTGCCCAGTGTCCAGACTCCACCATTGCCCAGTGTCCAGACTCCACCATTGCCCAGTGTCCAGACTCCACCACTGCCCAGTGTCCAAACTCCACCATTGCCCAGTGTCCAGACTCCACCACTGCCCAGTGTCCAGACTCCACCACTGCCCAGTGTCCAGACTCCACCACTGCCCAGTGTCCAGGCTCCACCACTGCTCAGAATCCGGGCTCCTTCAGCTGCACCACTGCCCAGTGTAGCTGCACCACTGCCCAATGTCCAGGCTCCACCACTGCTCAGAGTCTGGGCTCCTTCAGCTGCACCAGTGCCCAGTGTCCAGTCTCCACCACTGCTCAGAGTCCGGGCTCCTTCAGCTGCACCACTGCCCAGTGTCCAGGCTCCACCATTGTTCACAGTCCGGGCTACTTCAGCTGCACCAGTGCCCAGTGTCCAGGCTCCACCACTGCTCAGAGTCCGGGCTCCTTCAGCTGCACCACTGCCCAGTGTCCAGGCTCCACCACTGCTCAGAGTCCGGGCTCCTTCAGCTGCACCACTGCCCAGTGTAGCTGCACCAGTGTCCAGTGTCCAGGCTCCACCACTGCTCAGAGTCCGGGCTCCTTCAACTGCACCAGTGCCCAGTGTAGCTGCACCACCTCTCAGTGTCCAGGCTCCACCATTGTTCACAGTCCGGGCTCCTTCAGCTGCACCAGTGCCCAGTGTCCAGGATTCACCATTGTTCACAGTCCGGGCTCCTTCAGCTGCACCAGTACCCAGTGTCCAGGATCCTTTAGATACACCAGTGCCCTCAGCAATGGTAAAATTTCCTTTTCTATACGAATTGTCACTCATTTAATTATCTGCCATTAAGCAGTAAACTTACTTAACAGCATGTAAATACCTAACCAACAGTTATATATTTCCAGGCTGTTGACGAACACTGCATTCCTGGAATGGACCGGGTGGATGCGTTGGCAGAGTGTCTGGGGGAGCTGCGCACACAGACAAGCCTCACACTTACCAACCAACAAGTTGCGACCATTGTGGGTCTGTGGCAGAACCTGGACAAATTTGATAAAGACAGGGTGGTGTATGCTGCTCGTCATCAAGACAGGCTACTTACAGGACGTTTTAGGTCCCAAAAAAAGAAAGCTGTCTTCACTCCTGGTGTCGACAGCACAAAAAGGTGTGTTTTGGGTTCTAGCAGCTCTCCAGCACAGTGGCCTAATTGCTGTCGCCTTGTTGAAATGATTTTCATAAGGTTATGTAACAACTTTAAAGTTAAGCAACTTCAATCTGGCCATCAGCCGTACACCTTCAGCGTTCAGCCACGTCCAGCCAGCTAAGGACAATTTGTCCCAGGCCGACAGCACCACACCCATTGGTTCCTGACACACCCACTGCCCCTGTTGTGTCTCAGATGTTTCTGGTGCCCTGCCCAGCCCCATTTTCCACCATTAACCCTGGAGCAATTTCCTCTGAGCCACCTGCAAATGACACAGCCACTCCAACCAAACGATCGTACAATCGCACTGTAAAAGCAAATTCGTGCAGAATGTGTGGCCAATTTCGTACTCAAGAAACTGGCCATAGCCAGTACAAAGGCAAAATATATTGCCCTAATAAAGAAACAATTACGAAGGAGCAGTGGTTACAGATTATGAGAAGATAACTCATTTATTTATGTGTGATACATTCATTTTGTTCTCTTGGTTGGATCTGTTCTGTTTTTTATCTTCCAGCCATATTTAATGTTAAAGAGTTATACTGTGCACTTTTTTTATCTTGTATTATTATTATTATTATTATTATTATTATAAACATGTGGGTATGTATGTGAATACACTATAATACATATGGAAATATATATACATATTAAATAAAGTTAAACTATTTATTATTATTATTATTATAGAAAGGTTTATGTGTAGAGGAAGCAGTATAAAGTAAAATACCAAAATGTGTAGATTTTGATGTATATATTTATATATTTTTTGTACTTATTTTATATAGCGTGTGCACTTAAAATTCTTAATTTTATATTGAATTTAGTACTTTTCCTACATTTTTTAAAATATGTATATAGTTAATAAATATATTTCTCTTTGACTGGTGTGTTGTATTTATTTGTTTTATTGAATGTAATGACATTCAGTTTACAGTTAAATTCAGTGTCACGTGTAGCTTTGCAGTAAGTAATATGATACAATAAAGTGTGAATGCCGTAATAAGGAGGTTATTTTGTCCCTACTGCCACAGAAAATGATTGCCTTAATAAATGCACTTGGACTAATGATAATGATAATGAGGATAAAATAAAAATCAATTTTAAAAACGAAAGAATCATTAAATCAAAAACATTACTGTCAAAATCAATCTTAGAAACGAAACAATAATTAATTTCAAATACATTACTTTTAAAATCAAACTTGGACACGAAACAATCGATTTATGATTTTTAACAAATACACGCATAACTTTATGTGACAGCGTGGATTCGAACCTGCGATTTCCTGAATTTCTCGGCCTTCTCTTCCTCCCTCTCCCCTCTTCACCCCCTTCTTATACAGACAATTGTTCCCCAGCTATGGCGGAGTTGGGAGAGCGTTAGACTGAAGATCTAAAGGTTCCTGGTTCGATCCCGGGTTTCGGCAAAATCTCCCACTCTTTTCCGTTTTTTGAGGCGGGCCAGTGACCAAAAATCACTGGGTTCCAACTTCTCTGTATAACTGCTTCCCCACTGCCACGGAGCTATCTTTTTCCCAGTTGGCCACCAAACAAGCAGTTTCGGTTCCATGGTGTAATGGTCAGCACTCTGGACTTTGAATCCAGCGATCTGAGTTCAAATCTCGGTGGAACCTGTGTGCTTTCTTGCCGCAGGAAAAGAAAAAAACAGCACTAGTTTGGCACTGGTGACAGTCTTTGTGGCCCTGTGAGCAACGGCTGCTCCAGGTAAGGTTTCATGGTGTAATGGTTAGCACTCTGAATCCAGTGATCTGAGTTCAAATCGCGGTGGGACCGCTTTTTGCAACCAATTTGCGCAGGACCATGTCTGAAATACTTTTTGGCAGCTTTGAGTCCAAAAAAATTAACTAACGTAGAGACTGTGGCAGCATTGCATCGATGCCCAGTCGGTCTCTTTAGGGCAGTGGTTCTCAAACCTGTCCTGGAGGCACCCCTGCGCTGCACAGTTTGATTGTCTGCCTTATTAGACACACCCAAATAAGGTCTTGCGGTCTCTATCAATGAGTTGATGATTTGAAACAGGTGTGATAGATGAGGGAAACATTCAAAATGTGTAGGGCAGGGGTGCCTCCAGGACAGGTTTGAAAACCACTGCTTTAGGGAACTGTGTGTAAAATGGCAATGTTTTGCAACCAATTTGCACAGGACCATGTCTGAAATACTTTTTGGCAGCTGTGAGACCCAAAAAAAGCTAACGTGGGAGTGTCGCAGCATTGCGTCAGTGCTAGACACACCCAAATCAGGTCTTGCAGTCTCTATTAATGAGCTGATGATTTGAAACGGGTGTGTTAGATGAGGGGAAATGCAAAATGTGCAGGGCAGGGATGCCTCCAGGACAGGATTGAAAACCACTGATTTAGGGATGTGTGAGTAAAAGGGCATGAGCCAACTTGGAGAATGCGGGCATCGATCCCGCTACCTCTCGCACGCCTACTGCTTTCCACCAACTGAGCCGAAGTAAGCCCAAAGTAAGCCCACATGAACCAATCGCGTTTCACCTGTGGCTTACTTTTGACAAATCGCGTTTCGCCTGTGGCTTACTTTTGATTAATCGCGTTTCTCTTCCGTTGATTACTTTCCTCCAATCGCGTTTCTCTTCCGTTGATTACTTTCCTCCAATCGCGTTTCTCTTCCGTTGATTACTTTCCTCCAATCGCGTTTCTCTTCCGTTGATTACTTTCCTCCAATCGCGTTTCTCTCCCGTGGCCTCCTTTTGACCAATCGCCGGTCGTTGTCATTGTCATCTTTGTTAAAGGTAAGGCTATTACTTCATTCATTGAAAACTGGTCATTATTGGTTAATATACAGTGTGTATTTTTTGAAAACGAATCGTGTCAGTATAGCTAGCTAGCATACAGTTCATCCTTTCTTCAGTACCTGTGAACCTGTAACTTTTCACATGATAAATGATCAGATAAGTTAAAGTTATCGACCGTCAGCTAATTAAGCTATGCTACTGTCAACAATGATGTGTGTATTGTCTAAGAAGTCATGGTTTCTGGGTCCTATGAATGAAAATATCGATTAAACTATTTACATTTACATTTGGTTATAACACATAATAACACACACACATTTTGATTGTAAAAATCGTTACCAAATTGTTGTGGAGATATGGAAAAATGCATTTACCAAGAAATAAATGTATATTTTCTAAAATAATATAATAATGACTTTTTTATAAATAAAACATTGAGAGTCTTAACTAAAAACAAACAAAAAAGGCCAAATGTATCCATATGAGCAAAAGTATATGGGAATAGTGCTCATTTTAATTTGGGTAGACCAGAAAGTTAAAAACACTGAAAAATGGCTGAGATTTTAAGAGGTAAAAGCACCTGGTGTAACCCTGGGGTAAGATGACCACTTTTGAAGTATTATATATTTAATGTAATATTTTATAGCCTGGTGTGTGTAGTCATGGTTTAAGATGAAAGCATTGGAAATAAAAGGAAATTTCAGACTTCATACTGACATTACATATTTTATATGTCAGGGATTCCTGTCCTTTGTAGAAAACTCATCTTCAGGACAGTTTATGTCATGGCCAAGTTTATTACCACAGTAATATAGTTTATGCGTAGCTTGTTAAATTATTGTTACACACTTAACATACAGGTGTCTTTCAGATTGCAAAAGATAGTAGTCTTTTTCTGATTTTCATTCCAGAAAATGTATGCATATCCCTCTTTTCAACGCCAATCGGCAACATCAAGCCGACTCCTCATGGCGCCTTCGGCGGAGGCGAAGCGCCTTGAAAATTTGGAGTCTGGAAGGGCCAAACCTAAGGAGGAGGTGCTGTCAGAGGCCAGTACTTTTGTCAGCACGAACGGTGGAGACCCCAGTGACCAGTTTTTAGTACTGGCTCACTGCAAACTTCAGTTTGGGAAGTACCAGGGCCAGAGATTTAGATGGCTCCTGGAAAACTCTCTGGGGTATGCCGTGTATTTGGTGCTCAGCATTTCCACTGAGACAGCGCAGGCAACACCCCTGTCACAAAATAAACAACTGTTCCTACAGTACACTTCTCAAATTAGAGAGATGGCAGAAGAAGTGGAAAAGTATCAGAGGAAGCAGGAAATGCAGGCAGAAGCCCGGGCAACTGGAGACCAGGGCTGCTTGATGGTGGAGTTTGGTGACTTCCAGGGCCGCTCCATGAAAGATGTTTATGAGGACCAGAGCAAGGAGGCTCAAGCCCTCATCAGGTACCTCATTAAGGCAGATGCCAGGCCCAAAACCAACATGGCCATTTTCAAGACATATGTCCTGAAAAGACGGGCTTCTGCTGTGGTCACCAGCGTACGTCAGCCTGCACCTCACGCTGCAACCTCCAGTGCTTCTGCAACCACTGCACCTCCACCTGCACCTATCCAAACTGGTGTACAGAAGACCGCAACTGTGAAAGCGCTGTTGGCGCGTGGCAAAAATTTGTCTCCTTCACAGCTGGCGAAAAAACTCACGTCACCAGTTAAACCCTGTGAGTAGGAGTGTGAATATAGAATTTTACCTACAGCATTTCTTCATATATTAATTTATCATTATGGCAAACTTGTCAACTTGCTGTTTCCAGATCCATTATTGCAGTCCACTTTACCTCCTCCAGCAGCAGAACCCCCAGCCAAACATTTGACCCCGATACAGCTTTTCGCTACTGGTAAGTAAGCACCATCTTACATATGTTTGTCTCTGTGTATTGTTCACAATGATAGTTTTAACATTTGTGCTCCAGGCAAGTCCGTTCCCACTGCTGAAGATGACGATGAGGAGCTGGTATTTGCTGCATCACAATGTGAAGCACAGCTAAATACAGGTGTGGCATATGACACAAATGCAAATATTACAAGAATGTTTTGTAAAAACACAATGAGAAGCGTTATTTCTTGGGGGAAAATAATCAACATTTTAAAATATTTTTTGTTTACAATACAGAATTATGTCATGTCATGCCTCAAGCGGGATGCTTTCTTGAGTGCACTTCTTCAAAACCGTAAGGATGTCCAAAGGTGTCAGTGTATTTATTTGCGTTTCCGAACTTACCCGTTGTTAGATAATCACTAGATAACTTTTTCACACCGCTTGCTCTTCTCACTCACTCTTCATCTCCCCCTGAGCAGACAGGATGGTGGAGATTCATTGTTCTAATGATTAGAGGAACAGTTTTTCCTTACTCTATCTGTGTGTATGCTTCATGTCCGTGGGCTTCGTTGCTTTACACTTAATTCATCACACCACATTTTCCTTCCTCCATTCCATCTGATCCTCATTCTCAGTCAGCTGCACTGATTCCATTCTCCTTAAATTAATAAAGTGTATGCTGGGTTATGTGCTTCCTTAACACTAGTACCACTTTCTTCACTCTCGTTCCTAAAAATAACATAATAATTATGAATACTTGTCCAAAAATTGTGCTTTGCAGGTTGTTTGTGCGCTGCATTTATGGCATATTACTATCAAATGCAACAGTCATCCTTATTGTTTTTTTTTTTTACTATTCACTCAGAGGACTGTGCTGCTCCATCTCCATCAGTGGAAACTGCCAAGGCACCAGCTCCTTCACATCACCGGCCACCAGCTGAGCTTCCAAGTCACTGGAAAGATCAACTTCCACCTTTCCAGCATGAGTGGATCCGGAACACACTGTTTAAGGCCAACCCACGAACCGGCAAGCCAGAACTAGTGTCCCAGCTGAAACTTTGGTGGTATCCTCCTCAGCCCCCTTTAATAAACACTCAGCCCCCTGCCTCACCTGACCTCTTCTTCTGTCGGCCCCTTTTCTTATGGATAACGCTGAAGATGTGGTTATTTCCTCTCGTCTGTGTTCGCCCAGACTGTGGTAGGCACAGACTAACTGCGGCAGGAATTTACCGTACCGTGCGTAAGGTCTTGGACATCGACGGGTGGTATGACCTTGCCACTGAGTATCTGGAGTGCAAACGCTGCAAAAAGAAATATCCTGCCTGGTCCGAGGACATCCTAGGACAGCTGGATATGGGCCACCGCAGTCAGTTTCCAGCTTTGCTGACATACAGGTAATTCATAATGACAATCATTCATTATTAGGTGCTTTTATGTGGGTTATTTTTTACCAGCTAAAGCATTTGCATGATTATACTGTTGTTTCCTTAGATACTCATGTGACAACCGGGTGCTGAGGATGATGAGGGAGAGGACACTGGGCAACAGTGTGACTCAGCTTTACAGGAAGCTGATGGAACAGCACAGTGAGGCATGGACACAGCGTGTCTTGCAGTACCTGACTGCCTGTGAACCATTCACAAGGTCCTCCCTTGTGCAGCCTCCTGTGTTTGCTGATCCTCCACTTTTACCTGCTTTGCCTAAACCTAAGTGGCTGTTAGCCGTGTATGCCAGGGATGTTCTGGGGCGACTGCACGAGGTCAAGGCCAAATTAACATCTGTCTTTGGCTGTGTTCTCAAGATGGATTCGACAAAAAAGGTATCAAAGCCCTGTTTATATCCAGAAATTTGCCAGATATGGATATGGCACGGATATGGCACAGATATGGCACATTTTTTTTACTCTTTTATTTTTCCCAATAGGTCACAAAGAAACTTGCCGGTGCTGCTTCAGGAACAGCTGCCTGGTGCACAAATGTCGGAAACGAACACGGCCAGGTCCTTGTCTCTGTGCTGACAGCTGCCGAGGGACATGGACTGGACTCCATGGCAGCTGGTCTGATGAAACGCTACCGAGAGGCAGGAGAGGCAGCCCCAAAAGTGATGTACGTGGACAGGGACTGCTGCAGTCAGTACGGCCAATCGCGGGTGAAGATCATGTTTTTGGAGTGGGATGAGCTTGTAGTGCGCCTCGACATCTGGCACTTCATGCGGCGATTTGCTGCAGGTGTCACGACAGAGGCTCATCCGCTCTATGGGATCTTCATGGCACGTCTGTCCACGTGCATCTTTCAGTGGGATCCAGAGGATGTGGCTGCTCTTCGCTCCGCAAAAGAGGGTGACCTGGCGGCAAAGAAGACTGGCCACATCTCAGAAAAGGCGGTCAGTGCTCGCATTACCCGGAGGGAGTTGGCACTGCACTGCCGGAGGAGGACCAGGGGGGTGGAGGAGACCACCAGATTGATTGGGTCACTGATTGATCAGTTTGACAGTGCGGATGGGAAGGACACCCTGGGAGTTCCTCTGCTGGACCACGAACGGATCCAGCAGATATGGAAGGAACAGCGCAAGCACGTCCAGTGTATCCAAGACCCAGAGGACTTTCCGCTGTACATGAAGACAGGGACACTGAAGAAAGGCGGCGTGGAGCTGTGCTGCTACAGGTGTGCTCGTGGCTCTACCTCCTTGGAGTCATTCCACCTCCACCTGAACCGTTTTATTCCAGGTATTACATGCATATGGATTATTCATTTTTCTGTAGAAAATATAAGCACTGTAACTGCTTCCATCACTTTAAAGTAATGCCGCATTAATAAATGTCACACTCTACATTATACTTTTTAATGTCATAAGCATTGACAAAGCTGTCTTTACTAACAAGTCACTAGTAACACATGACTAAGTTACAATCATTTTTAATATAGTTACAAAACTCTATTAAATGTAGTATACAAATTACTTCAGAGCACCTTATGTGTAGTACATATATTGTACATATGTGACACATAAAACCCTTTTTTATATATTTTTTGATATTATTTAACTTTTAGGAACCAGTGCCAGCGATGCGCATTTTCAGGCCTATCTCCTTGAGGGCTTGATGCGTTGGAATGATGACCGAATGGAAGACGCCATAAAACGGGCGTCCTCCATTCGGACATATGGCAGTGCCATGAGCGAGGCTGTTGACCGGCTTAGCCGAACAGTCTTTGGGAAGCCCTGGGATGAGCGCTATCGCCCTCCTGGAGCATATACAGGTAAGACATTTAATTATTTCTTTTGCAATATTCTATTAAGTTATTAGAGTATTAGAGCCTCCAATGTACTTGATCAATTATTAAGAACACTTTTTTTATTATTTTATTATTGTAGGTGAATTGCTGGGAATCGAGTACCTTTACAGCCAGACTGGCAAAACACTGACTCCAGTGCTCCAGAACCCAGAGGAGGAAGACCGGTTGGTGGAGGAGGTTGATGATCAGGACCTGCTAGATGAGGGGTTTGAGGAAGAGAGCATGGAGGACATCACAGTTCCAGTGCTGTATGAGGATGACCCCTGCCTCAGAAACACCCCCTCATCTTTGCCTCTGCCTCAGTCCCCACCATCACTGGCTGAGCCGTCCACATCATCTGGAGGAGAGGGACAGCATCTCGCCCCTGCCTCTTCAGTGCTGTCACAGACATCTGACACTGGAAGCAGTGTCTCCGGCGAGGCTCAGGTACGACACTCTAAGGGCTTTATTTCGTTTCAGTCTCGTTTTATTCCACATACACTACAAGCAAGTTTTTTTTTTTGTTTTTTTTTACTTTATTATTATTATTATTATTATAAGGTTAAAAATAGCTTCTAGAGATTTTTGTTTAGGTTTCTTTGATGAATAGAAAGTTCAGTGTATATTGTAAGATTATAAATGTCTTTATCATCAATTTAATGCGTCCTTGCTAAATAAAAGTATTAATTTCTATAATTTAATAATAAATATATAATGATTTAAATGTTCTGACTCCACACTTTTGAAGGGTATAGTGTATAATATTAAAAAAGCTTTTTATTACAGATAAATTCTTATCTTGGATCCTTCTATTCATCAAAGAATCTTGAACAAAATGTACACAACTGTTTTAAATATTGATAATAATATCAATAAAAAAAGGTTTCTAGAACAACAAATTTCTGAAGATCATGTGACACTGAAGACTGGAGGAATGATGCTGAAAATACAGCTGTGCATCACAGGAATAAATTACACTTTAAACTATATTCAAATAGAAAGCATTTTTATTTTAAATAGTAAAATTATTTCACAATATAATGGCTTTTGCTGTATTTTGAATAAAATAAATGCAGGCTTGTTGAGCAGAATTCTTTAAAAAATGTCAAAAATATTTCTGTTCAAAGGCTTTTGACTGGAAGTGTATATTAACACTAATCTGCATTTACTAGGGAGCAGTCATTGGACCTGATGGCATCGCTGGGTGGGACAAGGTCCAGGATCTGGCTGGTTTCCTGGTGGGTCTTCGTGAGGCTCCTTACCTCACCGACCTGCAGGTTACAGAGGCCATCCAGCTGTGGACCGCTCTCCCTGATGTTGATAAACAGCGGGTCAACTATCAGCCTCGACATCAGCCTCAGCTGACACATGGGCGCTTTAAGGCACCGAAGCGGTCCGGAGTCACACCGGGTGTGGAGAGTGTGAAACGGTGTCTGATTGGACATCCTGGGGGTCCAGCACAGTGGCCCAGCACCAGCCGCTTGGTTGAGGCCATTTGTATGAAGCTGTGTGCTTTACACAAGTCACCGACCAAGAAGGCTGGAGTTTCCACCCCCAGGTGGTCTAAAATCCTTTCGGATTACCACCACATCCGAGAGCTGGTGCTTAACAATCAAAGGCTGATGGATGAAACAATGATCCAACTGTTTGAGCTGAACCAGAGGACACTCATTCAGTGGTAAGCAAGGCACATTATTTGGTTCCAGTGAACTGAATACTTCTGTACACACACACAAATACACATATATATATATATATATATATATATATATATATTTTACAAGTAATTTACTTTCAGGTTTCAACGGCAGCAGAAGAATCAGGAATTGAGTGTCCTCGTCCAGGGACTGACTCCATCTGACCCAATAGATGTGGCTGATGTGCAGCTTCCTCTGCCGAGGGAAAAATTGGATGACGTGCCATCAACATCAGGCCCAAAACATCAATTTATCCTTCCGCCAAATCGAGAAGGACAGGCTCCAATTCTGCGACCGGGTCGCCGGCCCGCTGCTGCCAAAAGGGAGTGCCCTATCGCACCCGTCCCCACAGCAGCAGGAGTTGTGCAGCCCATTTCAGCACCTGGGTCACTGTTAGGCACACTAGTGCTTAACCCAGACATGACTGTGTCAATAGTGATTCCATCTGCTGGTGCTTTGACATCCGGTCCAGGCCCAGCTCCGCCTGCTCCAGTGCCTGCTCCAGTGCCTGCTCCAGTGTCTGCTCCAGTGTCTGCTCCAGTGTCTGCTCCAGTGCCTGCTCAAGTGCCTGCTCAAGTGCCTGCTCAAGTGCCTGCTCAAGTGCCTGCTCCAGTGCCTGCTCAAGTGCCTGCTCAAGTGCCTGCTCCAGTGCCTGCACCAGTGTCTGCTCCAGTGCCTGCTCCAGTGCCTGCTCAAGTGTCTGCTCCAGTGTCTGCTCCAGTGCCTGCTCCAGTGCCTGCTCCAGCGCCTGCTCCAGCGCCTGCTCCAGCCCCTGCTCCAGCGCCTGCTCCAGCGCCTGCTGCTCCTGTGTCCCGTTACACCCAGAGGAACAGGCGCCGGAGGGCCCTGGAGACGGAAAGCGGAGTCCATAAGAGGAAGTATGTGCGAGGGGTTACTTTTAACACATGCAGCAAATGTGGGCAGCCCAAAACTAAAGAGTTTGGTCATAGCCGATATGGGAATGCCACATTTTGCTCACGCTCCTCTAATGGAAAAACTTTAGATGATTGGTTGGCAGAACAGCCGCAGGCGAAATAAATGACAAACTCCGCCTCCATTGTAAATAATGTGTATATTTTGTATATATTATATGGGCCCACTCTTTTCATATATATTTTTTTATATAAGTAGTACATAATATCTTTCCTGTATATATAAATATTGTTTATATTATATGGGCCCACTCTTTTCATAATTTTTTTTATATTGTGTGTATGTATGTGTGTGTGTTCATTTTAATAAAACATTTTGTATATATTACTTGGGCCCACTCTTTCGTATTGTGCTTTTTATATTCTGTGTATGTACAGTATGTGTTTGTACTAATTTTAATAGAACATTTTTTGATAAGATAAAAAAAATCTGCTAAATCATATCAATCAAATCATATCCACACACACAAAACGTATTTGAAGAAACGTTTTTTATTAATTTTATTTAAACACAAACATTTAAATACACACACACAAATCTATGTAATATAAAATCAATCAATTGTATGTCATAGATAACAAAATAAAAGTCTCGGTTTATTGCATGCTTAAAAATACACGTCGAGGACATATGACGTCACGGCTCATCCGAGAGAGCACGGGATCGAATCCAGGCCGCGGAGGGTAGAGTTGTCTCACATGTAATTAAAACTCTTCAAAACGAAGAGAAATATACCCCGAGTATTGCAGCAGGGGAAATCTTTCGGCGTTTTCACGTGTTCTGCGTCTTTTTCGCTTGCGGGCGGGGCTCAAAGATTGGACCCCTTCCTTTGCGCAGCGAGCGCTCTACCATTTGAGCTAATTCCCCTGGCCTTTCAAGAATGACGAGCATAGCTGCGAATGACCGGCTTGATGCAAAGAGGCCGTCCCTCCTCTGGGCTTGCACCTTTGCACTGGCCGCGATTGTGTTGTTGAATTAACAAAGAGATTTAGCTTTTGTGTTAAAGGACCTTCTCGGTCTTGTTACGCCAGTATGCATGTGCGGATTCTTGTATTATGCAGACTACCTTGCATCACTCGGGTCACGCAGACAACTTCTCACCTCTTTTTTCTCACACTGACTTAAAGAATAAGGAAGCGGTTCTCCATTCCAGTCCTCGCTCCCCAAAGGTCTGCATATTTTGCATGTCTCTCTTTGTTAGCACACCTGATTCGGATAATCAGCTCATTAGAAGTGAGCTCCTTGCGATTGACATGGTCCCTACACAGTGTTCATTGCTCCCCACTCCCTGAGCAGGGGAAATCCGTCGAAGTTTACTTCACTTTGGAACATTGGTTCACGGATTTGCGCTGCGCAACGTCTTCACACATGGACAAGTGTGACATCATATACCTCTGTACACCTCTGTGTTAGTCACTTTGAACTGAACGTACACATACGCTTTGAACTTGAATCACGGAGGGATGTCATGTGATGTCCACTTCTCAGGGCACTTACGTTTGAATGGAACAAATGTCTGAAGCTATACGAGAAACATACAAAATGTGAAGAGCAGGGGGCTCGAGGACTGGAATTGAGAACCGCTGGTCTAAGTGACATCTGACAGTTTCAGCTGTCCTCCCTAACATCCCTCTACATGTTAGATACAGCCACATTTTTAGGTCAGTTAAGAGGCCAACTTGCGTTCGTTAGCCTTTAACACTGTCTCGAGGTCTTTGATTGCTTCCACGTTAGTTCATGTTCCTTCTTTTATTGATGCTGCAGTAGCTCTTTTTTCTCTGCACAGCACAGGAAGGCTAGTTGGTCTAGGGGTATGATTCTCGCTTTGGGTGCGAGAGGTCCCAGGTTCAAATCCCGGACGAGCCCTTGGTCGGGATAAAACGTGAAGCTTTGTTGTCTCGTTGCGTTCATTAACATTGAGGCAGTTTTTTATTCAATCGGGTAGAGACAGATGGCGAAGGGAGGCCGGTTAGCTCAGCTGGTTAGAGCGTGGTGCTAATAATGCCAAGGTTGCGTGTTCGATCCCCGTACTGGCCAGCTGTTTTTATTGTCTGGGGGCTCATCTCTGCTCTGCTCTTCTCCTGTGACAAAGAGTAGGGTGATCTCACTGAAATCCCTGCTTGCTAAGCAGGAGCTTGTTGTGGCCGAAATAGCTCAGTTGGGAGAGCGTTAGTTTGAATCCAGCGATCTGAGTTCGAATCTCGGTGGAACCTGTGTGCTTTCTTGCCGCAGGAAAAGAAAAAAACAGCACTAGTTTGGCACTGGTGACAGTCTTTGTGGCCCTGTGAGCAACGGCTGCTCCAGGTAAGGTTTCATGGTGTAATGGTTAGCACTCTGAATCCAGTGATCCGAGTTCAAATCGCGGTGGGACCACTTTTTGCAACCAATTTGCGCAGGACCATGTCTGAAATACTTTTTGGCAGCTTTGAGTCCAAAAAAATTAACTAACGTAGAGACTGTGGCAGCATTGCATCGGTGCTCAGTTGGTCTCTTTAGGGCAGTGGTTCTCAAACCTGTCCTGGAGGCACCCCTGCCCTGCACAGTTTGATTGTCTGCCTTATTAGACACACCCAAATAAGGTCTTGCGGTCTCTATCAATGAGTTGATGATTTGAAACAGGTGTGATAGATGAGGGAAACATTCAAAATGTGTAGGGCAGGGGTGCCTCCAGGACAGGTTTGAAAACCACTGCTTTAGGGAACTGTGTGTAAAATGGCAATGTTTTGCAACCAATTTGCACAGGACCATGTCTGAAATACTTTTTGGCAGCTGTGAGCCCCAAAAAAAGCTAACGTGGGAGTGTCGCAGCATTGCGTCAGTGCTCAGTCGGTCTCTTTAGGGCAATGGTTTTCAAACCTTTTCCTGGAGGCAACCCTGTCCTGAACATTTCGTATGTCTCCCTTATTAGACACACCCAAATCAGGTCTTGCAGTCTCTATTAATGAGCTGATGATTTGAAACTGGTGTGTTAGATGAGGGGAAATGCAAAATGTGCAGGGCAGGGATGCATCCAGGACAGGATTGAAAACCACTGATTTAGGGATGTGTGAGTAAAAGGGCAGGAGCCAACTTGGAGAATGCGGGCATCGATCCCGCTACCTCTCGCATGCTAAGCGAGCACTCTACCATTTGAGCTAATTCCCCTGGTCTTTCAAGAATGACGAGCATAGCTGCGAATGACCGGCTTGATGCAAAGAGGCCGTCCCTCCTCTGGGCTTGCACCTTTGCACTACCTTGCATCACTCGGGTCACGCAGACAACTTCTCACCTCTTTTTCTCACACTGACTTAAAGAATAAGGAAGCGGTTCTCCATTCCAGTCCTCGCTCCCCAAAGGTCTGCATATTTTGCATGTCTCTCTTTGTTAGCACACCTGATTTGGATAATCAGCTCATTAGAAGTGAGCTCCTTGCGATTGACATGGTCCCTACACAGTGTTCATTGCTCCCCACTCCCTGAGCAGGGGAAATCCGTCGAAGTTTACTTCACTTTGGAACATTGGTTCACGTATTTGCGCTGCGCAACGTCTTCACACATGGACAAGTGTGACATCATATACCTCTGTATACCTCTGTGTTAGTCACTTTGAACTGAACGTACACATACGCTTTGAACTTGAATCACGGAGGGATGTCGTGATGTCCACTTCTCAGGGCACTTACGTTTGAATGGAACAAATGTCTGAAGCTATACGAGAAACATACAAAATGTGAAGAGCAGGGGGCTCGAGGACTGGAATTGAGAACCGCTGGTCTAAGTGACATCTGACAGTTTCAGCTGTCCTCCCTAACATCCCTCTACATGTTAGATACATCCACATTTTTATGTCAGTTAAGAGGCCAACTTGCGTTCGTTAGCCTTTAACACTGTCTCGAGGTCTTTGATTGCTTCCACGTTAGTTCATGTTCCTTCTTTTATTGATGCTGCAGTAGCTCTGTTTTCTCGGTCCAGCACAGGAAGGCTAGTTGGTCTAAGGGTATGATTTTCGCTTTGGGTGCGAGAGGTCCCGGGTTCAAATCCCGGACGAGCCCTTGGTCGGGATAAAACGTGAAGCTTTGTTGTCTCGTTGCGTTCATTAACATTGAGGCAGTTTTTTATTCAATCGGGTAGAGACAGATGGCGAAGGGAGGCCGGTTAGCTCGGCTGGTTAGAGCGTGGTGCTAATAAGGCCAAGGTCGCGGGTTCGATCCCCGTACTGGCCAGCTGTTTTTATTGTCTGAGGGCTCATCTCTGCTCTGCTCTTCTCCTGTGACAAAGAGTAGGGTGATCTCACTGAAATCCCTGCTTGCTAAGCAGGAGCTTGTTGTGGCCGAAATAGCTTTACCTGACAACCACAAGTCTGTAAAATTAATCCAATAGTATGCCGACTTCTATCTTTTAAAAACCAATCACGTTATGACCTCTATCTTTTGAAAACCAATCATGTTACGACTTCTATCTTTTAAAAACCAATCACGTTACGACTTCTATCTTTTATAAATCAATCACGTTGCGATCTCTATTTTTCCGCGTCCAATGAAATGGCAAGGTCTATTTCTCATACACCAATCACGCACGTCCTCGCCAATTGCATGTAATCTCCGCTCAGGTAACGTTAAATTATTTACATTCCGCTCATGTATGTTATTTATATCTTGATATGAATGAAATGGTTTAGGATTTTTGTTCTTTACGAATAGCAAGATTGGCCATGTAAATTAGCCTATGATTACCCCTTGATACTACGTAACGTCAACTGTCACTGATGTGTAAATACTATTACGACCGGAGCTAACGTAACTGTAAATATGTCGAATTTAACCGATTAACAAGTTTTCTCAATGAAAAAAAAAAGCTTTTTATTTAATTGTCATAAGGTTCCACAGCTTTTTCCAAATGCGGCATTTGAACACACAAAATAAATTTGGAAAATGTTAATGTTTTGTTTAACTTTTACACGTATGTTATATGTTTGTACATATGTTATGACCAGTCAAAAGAAGTGAATGGATAAGTTTATACATTCAGGTTCATGCCCTTATCACATGGACACAGTTGAAAGACCACAATATGTTTAATCTGAGTATTTGTTTTAGTCAAATTAATCCATAATGCTATATATTTATTTATTTATTTATACTCATAAACGTGTTGTATGAGCCTAGGTCATTGAGACATACAGTCATAATAGAAAGATCTATCACAACTTGTTAAGACTCTAATTGTTCTTATACTTTTGTTCTTGTTATAATCTTATTATATGTATTTTTTTATATTTGTACAAACATACACACATAGATACAAACATACATATATATATATATATATATATATATATATATATATATATATATATATATATATATATATATAAATGTTATATAATTGTTTTGACATTATATATATGACTGAATTGTGCAATTGAAATGTTTCCTCTTGGCATGAATATAGCCCCTGCTGCTGACATGGCATTAAATAATAAATAAATAAATCACAACATGTTATATGTAAGATAATATGTGTATTATAATGAACTTATAATCTGCTATAATATGGCGGTCGTTCTGGACCAGGAACACAACTAGCTATCATGAAATGAACACAGCAGGAGGGTAAATGCTACAGGCTACAATGGCAGTTAGTGTAACGTGTTATGTAGTGTTTCAGGCAACGACATGGCTTCAGCTAAGTCTCACAAAGGCATGAGTAATGCTGAATGGCTTGCGCGTCTGGAGAGTTTTGCCCAAACAGGAGTTTGGCCATCTACGCAGGGGAATAGACATTCTCCCTGAGAAAAAAGATGGCATGAGATGTATCAGAAGGTAAGTTATGCAGCTCGATTCATGGGCAAACTAACAAACTTTTTTGACAATACATTGTGGTATTTTTATTTATGTGTATGGTTAAGTAATTACATGTAAAATACAATGTTATATTGATACAATTATGATGACTTATAGGTGTTTTGAGATCCAGTGTCAGAGGTATAATTCATGTTCACAGATAGAAAAGTGCCCACTGCAAATGAGGGGACAGACCACTCTTCTGAAGGAAGCTCAGACATGTATTTGTGGCTTTCACAAGGTAACTTCAATTAGCCTGGTTCAAGTTGCATAAATAGATAGATGTGTTTGCAACATCAATGTGTCTTTATATCTAAAATCACATTAGGAAGACTGTTTTGTACTTTATGCATGTCACAGGTTCATCCACAAGTCACAGGGGAAGCATCACAGAGCACCCCGGCCCAAAGCACACCCTCTGTCAGTGATGTGTCATGTCCTGCAAAGAGACCTAAACTGACATTGTCAATGGTAAGCAGACCACACTATTGCATGCATCACTGCAGATACTGAAACATCTCAACCTTTAACTATAGTGTTAGGGTTTTGTTATCACTAACCATGACAAATCTTTTTAGTTTGAAAAGTCAAGGTTTGGAGGCTCACATGTGGCAGCAGCAAAACCTAATTTGAGCACCCAGAGGAAAACCTCTCAGGTTAATATTAAAAGACATCAAGACTTTTATAATGTCATCATGACTTTATCACTATGTAATTTTAATGTATTAAAAACATGGCAATCCCCTTAATAGATTATTCATAATGTTTGACTCCACAGATGTTAGAGCACTCCAGTTCAGCTACAGTTTCATGTCCACCCTCTGATCCTCATCCTCCTCCATCCCCCAAACCTCATCAGCCCGTCATCCAGTCCTCCTCTTCCTTCTTCCTTCCTCCACCTCAGAGTTCACAACGCATCAAAAAAACAGCAACGCCATCAACTGTTTCTGAGAATACTGTTGTGAGGAGCCCAGTAAGATCTCATTCAAAATATAGCCATGTCTTCATCATTTAATGCTCTCTTAGCTTTTATTTAAACCAGTGTTTTTGATAATATCAGCAGGTCTCATCTCAGCCAGAAGATCTCCCCCTTCTGTGGCCACAGACAATGCCACAGCAAGACCAGAAGTGGGTGTCAGAAGCACTTTTTAGGGTTGGTGCAAAGGGAAAGCTGGAGCTGCGTGAAAACCTACAGTTGTGGTATCACCCCCCACCACCAGCCCTGTTGTACCACCAAGCTCCAACACCTGATAGGTTTTTTTCACAGCGTCTCTTGCTCTGGATGCCATATAAGCTGTGGAAGGTGCGGCTCCAGTGTACTAACCCTGCCTGTGCCAGGCAACAGCTGTGTGGTGGTGGACTGCACAGGAGGGTACGACAGGTGTTAGACATTGACAGATACTACAACCTGGTGACAGAGACCCTGATCTGCACCAGGTGTAGAACCAGCTACCTGTCCTGGAGTCATGCTGTGCTGCAGCAGTTGGACCTGGCCCATCGATCTGAATTCAGGGTCATCCTCACACGCAAGTAATTATTTTGCAGTCATTTTCACTTATGTACTACCCTTTCTGATAAATATTTCCTACAATAATTAGATACCTTATAATAAGATACTTAAATGAATACTTTTTTCCAAGGTATGCCTGTGACATTTGGGTTCTTCGCTTGCTGCGTGAGAGGGGCATGGGGAATGGCCCAGTGAGGATCATCGGCCAGCTGAGAGAGAACCACAGTGAGGAGTGGTTGAAACGTGCGCTTCGGTACACATCAGAGTGTGTGGCCTTTTTTGATAATCGTGGCCTGCATCCGCTGCACTTCCAGGAGCCACCACCACTTGCTTCAGTACCCAGCTACAAATGGCTCCTCACTGTATATAGTCAGGACATTCTCAACAGGCTCGATCACATAAAGGCCAGCATAACATCCACGTATGGATCAATCTTAAAAATGGATTCAACTAAGAAGGTCAGATAAGCTGCTTAATTGACTGTACCCTTATCTATGATGTATTGTTAGACCAAGAGAGCTTTATTTTTTTCAGTGTAACTGATTTGGATGCATGTTGTATTATTTGCTATGCTTATTGTTTCTTTCAGATCACCAAGAAGTTGAGCGGGCCTGCGAAAGGCACAGCACAGTGGCTTACCTCAGTGGGCAATGAGATAGGTCAGGTGCTGATGAGTGTCCTGACTGCGAATGAAGGGGCTGGGTTAGACCTCATGGCTGCAGGGCTCATGGAGCGATACCGGAGTGCTGGTGTTGATCCTCCCACTATCATTTATGTGGACTGTGATTGTTGCAAGAAAGTGGGAGAGACTAAATTGAAGAGGCGGTTCAGCGGCTGGCCAGATGTCATCGTCCGCCTAGACATTTGCCATTTTATGCGACGTCTGGCAGTAGGGTGCACCACTGACGCCCACCAGTTGTACCCTACTTTTATGGCAAGGCTGTCATCCTGTATTTTTGAGTGAGATGCAGGGGATCTCACTCTGCTGAGACAGGCCAAAAGGGAGCAACTCATCCAACAGGGCTGGCCTACTCTGTCGGAGGCAGAACTGGACCATCATTTAACTAAAGCTGAGCTGCTCCAGCACTGCAGGAGGAGAACACGGGGAGAAGAAACCACTTTCCGCCTCCTTGATATGCTCATCAGAGAGCTCATGGGTGGCAAGGGGAATGATGCTCTTGGTGTTCCTCTACTTGACAGTGTGAGAATGCAGCACATCTGGAATGTCCAGAGGCGGCACATCACCTGTATCCAAGACCCTCCAAATGTGCCGCTCTATACTGAAACTGGAACTACAAGCAAGGGTGGGGTGGTTCTAAAAACTTATCGTTGTGCCAGAGGCTCCACATCCCTGGAATCATTTCACTGCCACCTAAACAGATTTATTCCAGGTTTGTCATGTCAGAATATACCATATTTTGCCACTAATTCCTGTTTATCAAGATATTTGCAGATTAAATTTTATGTTTTGCATTTTCTCAAAGCAATATTTGGCTTTCTATTTCTTTTTCTAGGGAATAGCGCAAACAGCCTGAACTTCCAGATTTATCTCCTGGAAGGTTTATTACGCTGGAATCAGGACCGCGCTGAAGCTGCTGTTGCAGATGGAGGTTCAACTCTGCGCTCTTACACAGGGGAGCTGGTTTACTCTGTCAATGAGAACTACAATAAGTTGTATGGCAGGAAATTGGTCCCTAGCTTCACTCCACCTGCAGTATACACAGGTAAAAATATTTTGATAAATGCAGCTCATGATGTAGCATGTTTTTGGTAAAATTACAAGTGCTTTTGGACAATAATAATGTAATTTTGACATATCAGAGAAAAATTATACTACCAGAATATTTATACATTATTCTGTGTTCTAGGTTTCAGGGCAGAAAATAAAATACATAGTAGAATATAGAGTAATCCTGTCTTTTTTATGATACCCTCTGAATTAGATATATATTGTTCATACAGAAGTGGACAACAAAATATTTACTGCATTTCTAAATAAACCTTTCTGCATAATTTCCATTAAAAATGTTTCCTGTTACAAATATTTCCTCAGGGGAGCTCATTGGAGTACAGTACTTGTTGAGGCAGAATAGTCAGCCCCTGGAGGACATGTGCCCTACCTCTGATAGGACCTCTCAATTGCTGGAGGAGATAGATGTGGAGGAGCAAGTGGAAAAGGATGAGGGTTTCATTGATTTCTTTGGAGAGGAAGCCACAGTGGCAAATCTTGTGGCATCAGATGACTTAGTCCTTTCAGGTCCACCAGTTCTACCAGCTGCACCAGTTCCCAGTGTCCAGGCTCCTACAGCTGCACCACTGCCCAGTGTCAAAATTCCACCACTGCCCAGTGTCCAAACTCCACCACTGCCCAGTGTCCAGACTCCACCATTGCCCAGTGTCCAGACTCCACCATTGCCCAGTGTCCAGACTCCACCACTGCCCAGTGTCCAAACTCCACCATTGCCCAGTGTCCAGACTCCACCACTGCCCAGTGTCCAGACTCCACCACTGCCCAGTGTCCAGACTCCACCACTGCCCAGTGTCCAGGCTCCACCACTGCTCAGAATCCGGGCTCCTTCAGCTGCACCACTGCCCAGTGTAGCTGCACCACTGCCCAATGTCCAGGCTCCACCACTGCTCAGAGTCTGGGCTCCTTCAGCTGCACCAGTGCCCAGTGTCCAGTCTCCACCACTGCTCAGAGTCCGGGCTCCTTCAGCTGCACCACTGCCCAGTGTCCAGGCTCCACCATTGTTCACAGTCCGGGCTACTTCAGCTGCACCAGTGCCCAGTGTCCAGGCTCCACCACTGCTCAGAGTCCGGGCTCCTTCAGCTGCACCACTGCCCAGTGTCCAGGCTCCACCACTGCTCAGAGTCCGGGCTCCTTCAGCTGCACCACTGCCCAGTGTAGCTGCACCAGTGTCCAGTGTCCAGGCTCCACCACTGCTCAGAGTCCGGGCTCCTTCAACTGCACCAGTGCCCAGTGTAGCTGCACCACCTCTCAGTGTCCAGGCTCCACCATTGTTCACAGTCCGGGCTCCTTCAGCTGCACCAGTGCCCAGTGTCCAGGATTCACCATTGTTCACAGTCCGGGCTCCTTCAGCTGCACCAGTACCCAGTGTCCAGGATCCTTTAGATACACCAGTGCCCTCAGCAATGGTAAAATTTCCTTTTCTATACGAATTGTCACTCATTTAATTATCTGCCATTAAGCAGTAAACTTACTTAACAGCATGTAAATACCTAACCAACAGTTATATATTTCCAGGCTGTTGACGAACACTGCATTCCTGGAATGGACCGGGTGGATGCGTTGGCAGAGTGTCTGGGGGAGCTGCGCACACAGACAAGCCTCACACTTACCAACCAACAAGTTGCGACCATTGTGGGTCTGTGGCAGAACCTGGACAAATTTGATAAAGACAGGGTGGTGTATGCTGCTCGTCATCAAGACAGGCTACTTACAGGACGTTTTAGGTCCCAAAAAAAGAAAGCTGTCTTCACTCCTGGTGTCGACAGCACAAAAAGGTGTGTTTTGGGTTCTAGCAGCTCTCCAGCACAGTGGCCTAATTGCTGTCGCCTTGTTGAAATGATTTTCATAAGGTTATGTAACAACTTTAAAGTTAAGCAACTTCAATCTGGCCATCAGCCGTACACCTTCAGCGTTCAGCCACGTCCAGCCAGCTAAGGACAATTTGTCCCAGGCCGACAGCACCACACCCATTGGTTCCTGACACACCCACTGCCCCTGTTGTGTCTCAGATGTTTCTGGTGCCCTGCCCAGCCCCATTTTCCACCATTAACCCTGGAGCAATTTCCTCTGAGCCACCTGCAAATGACACAGCCACTCCAACCAAACGATCGTACAATCGCACTGTAAAAGCAAATTCGTGCAGAATGTGTGGCCAATTTCGTACTCAAGAAACTGGCCATAGCCAGTACAAAGGCAAAATATATTGCCCTAATAAAGAAACAATTACGAAGGAGCAGTGGTTACAGATTATGAGAAGATAACTCATTTATTTATGTGTGATACATTCATTTTGTTCTCTTGGTTGGATCTGTTCTGTTTTTTATCTTCCAGCCATATTTAATGTTAAAGAGTTATACTGTGCACTTTTTTTATCTTGTATTATTATTATTATTATTATTATTATAAACATGTGGGTATGTATGTGAATACACTATAATACATATGGAAATATATATACATATTAAATAAAGTTAAACTATTTATTATTATTATTATTATAGAAAGGTTTATGTGTAGAGGAAGCAGTATAAAGTAAAATACCAAAATGTGTAGATTTTGATGTATATATTTATATATTTTTTTGTACTTATTTTATATAGCGTGTGCACTTAAAATTCTTAATTTTATATTGAATTTAGTACTTTTCCTACATTTTTTAAAATATGTATATAGTTAATAAATATATTTCTCTTTGACTGGTGTGTTGTATTTATTTGTTTTATTGAATGTAATGACATTCAGTTTACAGTTAAATTCAGTGTCACGTGTAGCTTTGCAGTAAGTAATATGATACAATAAAGTGTGAATGCCGTAATAAGGAGGTTATTTTGTCCCTACTGCCACAGAAAATGATTGCCTTAATAAATGCACTTGGACTAATGATAATGATAATGAGGATAAAATAAAAATCAATTTTAAAAACGAAAGAATCATTAAATCAAAAACATTACTGTCAAAATCAATCTTAGAAACGAAACAATAATTAATTTCAAATACATTACTTTTAAAATCAAACTTGGACACGAAACAATCGATTTATGATTTTTAACAAATACACGCATAACTTTATGTGACAGCGTGGATTCGAACCTGCGATTTCCTGAATTTCTCGGCCTTCTCTTCCTCCCTCTCCCCTCTTCACCCCCTTCTTATACAGACAATTGTTCCCCAGCTATGGCGGAGTTGGGAGAGCGTTAGACTGAAGATCTAAAGGTTCCTGGTTCGATCCCGGGTTTCGGCAAAATCTCCCACTCTTTTCCGTTTTTTGAGGCGGGCCAGTGACCAAAAATCACTGGGTTCCAACTTCTCTGTATAACTGCTTCCCCACTGCCACGGAGCTATCTTTTTCCCAGTTGGCCACCAAACAAGCAGTTTCGGTTCCATGGTGTAATGGTCAGCACTCTGGACTTTGAATCCAGCGATCTGAGTTCAAATCTCGGTGGAACCTGTGTGGTTTCTTGCCGCAGGAAAAGAAAAAAACAGCACTAGTTTGGCACTGGTGACAGTCTTTGTGGCCCTGTGAGCAACGGCTGCTCCAGGTAAGGTTTCATGGTGTAATGGTTAGCACTCTGAATCCAGTGATCTGAGTTCAAATCGCGGTGGGACCGCTTTTTGCAACCAATTTGCGCAGGACCATGTCTGAAATACTTTTTGGCAGCTTTGAGTCCAAAAAAATTAACTAACGTAGAGACTGTGGCAGCATTGCATCGATGCCCAGTCGGTCTCTTTAGGGCAGTGGTTCTCAAACCTGTCCTGGAGGCACCCCTGCGCTGCACAGTTTGATTGTCTGCCTTATTAGACACACCCAAATAAGGTCTTGCGGTCTCTATCAATGAGTTGATGATTTGAAACAGGTGTGATAGATGAGGGAAACATTCAAAATGTGTAGGGCAGGGGTGCCTCCAGGACAGGTTTGAAAACCACTGCTTTAGGGAACTGTGTGTAAAATGGCAATGTTTTGCAACCAATTTGCACAGGACCATGTCTGAAATACTTTTTGGCAGCTGTGAGACCCAAAAAAAGCTAACGTGGGAGTGTCGCAGCATTGCGTCAGTGCTAGACACACCCAAATCAGGTCTTGCAGTCTCTATTAATGAGCTGATGATTTGAAACGGGTGTGTTAGATGAGGGGAAATGCAAAATGTGCAGGGCAGGGATGCCTCCAGGACAGGATTGAAAACCACTGATTTAGGGATGTGTGAGTAAAAGGGCATGAGCCAACTTGGAGAATGCGGGCATCGATCCCGCTACCTCTCGCACGCCTACTGCTTTCCACCAACTGAGCCGAAGTAAGCCCAAAGTAAGCCCACATGAACCAATCGCGTTTCACCTGTGGCTTACTTTTGACAAATCGCGTTTCGCCTGTGGCTTACTTTTGATTAATCGCGTTTCTCTTCCGTTGATTACTTTCCTCCAATCGCGTTTCTCTTCCGTTGATTACTTTCCTCCAATCGCGTTTCTCTTCCGTTGATTACTTTCCTCCAATCGCGTTTCTCTTCCGTTGATTACTTTCCTCCAATCGCGTTTCTCTCCCGTGGCCTCCTTTTGACCAATCGCCGGTCGTTGTCATTGTCATCTTTGTTAAAGGTAAGGCTATTACTTCATTCATTGAAAACTGGTCATTATTGGTTAATATACAGTGTGTATTTTTTGAAAACGAATCGTGTCAGTATAGCTAGCTAGCATACAGTTCATCCTTTCTTCAGTACCTGTGAACCTGTAACTTTTCACATGATAAATGATCAGATAAGTTAAAGTTATCGACCGTCAGCTAATTAAGCTATGCTACTGTCAACAATGATGTGTGTATTGTCTAAGAAGTCATGGTTTCTGGGTCCTATGAATGAAAATATCGATTAAACTATTTACATTTACATTTGGTTATAACACATAATAACACACACACATTTTGATTGTAAAAATCGTTACCAAATTGTTGTGGAGATATGGAAAAATGCATTTACCAAGAAATAAATGTATATTTTCTAAAATAATATAATAATGACTTTTTTATAAATAAAACATTGAGAGTCTTAACTAAAAACAAACAAAAAAGGCCAAATGTATCCATATGAGCAAAAGTATATGGGAATAGTGCTCATTTTAATTTGGGTAGACCAGAAAGTTAAAAACACTGAAAAATGGCTGAGATTTTAAGAGGTAAAAGCACCTGGTGTAACCCTGGGGTAAGATGACCACTTTTGAAGTATTATATATTTAATGTAATATTTTATAGCCTGGTGTGTGTAGTCATGGTTTAAGATGAAAGCATTGGAAATAAAAGGAAATTTCAGACTTCATACTGACATTACATATTTTATATGTCAGGGATTCCTGTCCTTTGTAGAAAACTCATCTTCAGGACAGTTTATGTCATGGCCAAGTTTATTACCACAGTAATATAGTTTATGCGTAGCTTGTTAAATTATTGTTACACACTTAACATACAGGTGTCTTTCAGATTGCAAAAGATAGTAGTCTTTTTCTGATTTTCATTCCAGAAAATGTATGCATATCCCTCTTTTCAACGCCAATCGGCAACATCAAGCCGACTCCTCATGGCGCCTTCGGCGGAGGCGAAGCGCCTTGAAAATTTGGAGTCTGGAAGGGCCAAACCTAAGGAGGAGGTGCTGTCAGAGGCCAGTACTTTTGTCAGCACGAACGGTGGAGACCCCAGTGACCAGTTTTTAGTACTGGCTCACTGCAAACTTCAGTTTGGGAAGTACCAGGGCCAGAGATTTAGATGGCTCCTGGAAAACTCTCTGGGGTATGCCGTGTATTTGGTGCTCAGCATTTCCACTGAGACAGCGCAGGCAACACCCCTGTCACAAAATAAACAACTGTTCCTACAGTACACTTCTCAAATTAGAGAGATGGCAGAAGAAGTGGAAAAGTATCAGAGGAAGCAGGAAATGCAGGCAGAAGCCCGGGCAACTGGAGACCAGGGCTGCTTGATGGTGGAGTTTGGTGACTTCCAGGGCCGCTCCATGAAAGATGTTTATGAGGACCAGAGCAAGGAGGCTCAAGCCCTCATCAGGTACCTCATTAAGGCAGATGCCAGGCCCAAAACCAACATGGCCATTTTCAAGACATATGTCCTGAAAAGACGGGCTTCTGCTGTGGTCACCAGCGTACGTCAGCCTGCACCTCACGCTGCAACCTCCAGTGCTTCTGCAACCACTGCACCTCCACCTGCACCTATCCAAACTGGTGTACAGAAGACCGCAACTGTGAAAGCGCTGTTGGCGCGTGGCAAAAATTTGTCTCCTTCACAGCTGGCGAAAAAACTCACGTCACCAGTTAAACCCTGTGAGTAGGAGTGTGAATATAGAATTTTACCTACAGCATTTCTTCATATATTAATTTATCATTATGGCAAACTTGTCAACTTGCTGTTTCCAGATCCATTATTGCAGTCCACTTTACCTCCTCCAGCAGCAGAACCCCCAGCCAAACATTTGACCCCGATACAGCTTTTCGCTACTGGTAAGTAAGCACCATCTTACATATGTTTGTCTCTGTGTATTGTTCACAATGATAGTTTTAACATTTGTGCTCCAGGCAAGTCCGTTCCCACTGCTGAAGATGACGATGAGGAGCTGGTATTTGCTGCATCACAATGTGAAGCACAGCTAAATACAGGTGTGGCATATGACACAAATGCAAATATTACAAGAATGTTTTGTAAAAACACAATGAGAAGCGTTATTTCTTGGGGGAAAATAATCAACATTTTAAAATATTTTTTGTTTACAATACAGAATTATGTCATGTCATGCCTCAAGCGGGATGCTTTCTTGAGTGCACTTCTTCAAAACCGTAAGGATGTCCAAAGGTGTCAGTGTATTTATTTGCGTTTCCGAACTTACCCGTTGTTAGATAATCACTAGATAACTTTTTCACACCGCTTGCTCTTCTCACTCACTCTTCATCTCCCCCTGAGCAGACAGGATGGTGGAGATTCATTGTTCTAATGATTAGAGGAACAGTTTTTCCTTACTCTATCTGTGTGTATGCTTCATGTCCGTGGGCTTCGTTGCTTTACACTTAATTCATCACACCACATTTTCCTTCCTCCATTCCATCTGATCCTCATTCTCAGTCAGCTGCACTGATTCCATTCTCCTTAAATTAATAAAGTGTATGCTGGGTTATGTGCTTCCTTAACACTAGTACCACTTTCTTCACTCTCGTTCCTAAAAATAACATAATAATTATGAATACTTGTCCAAAAATTGTGCTTTGCAGGTTGTTTGTGCGCTGCATTTATGGCATATTACTATCAAATGCAACAGTCATCCTTATTGTTTTTTTTTTTTACTATTCACTCAGAGGACTGTGCTGCTCCATCTCCATCAGTGGAAACTGCCAAGGCACCAGCTCCTTCACATCACCGGCCACCAGCTGAGCTTCCAAGTCACTGGAAAGATCAACTTCCACCTTTCCAGCATGAGTGGATCCGGAACACACTGTTTAAGGCCAACCCACGAACCGGCAAGCCAGAACTAGTGTCCCAGCTGAAACTTTGGTGGTATCCTCCTCAGCCCCCTTTAATAAACACTCAGCCCCCTGCCTCACCTGACCTCTTCTTCTGTCGGCCCCTTTTCTTATGGATAACGCTGAAGATGTGGTTATTTCCTCTCGTCTGTGTTCGCCCAGACTGTGGTAGGCACAGACTAACTGCGGCAGGAATTTACCGTACCGTGCGTAAGGTCTTGGACATCGACGGGTGGTATGACCTTGCCACTGAGTATCTGGAGTGCAAACGCTGCAAAAAGAAATATCCTGCCTGGTCCGAGGACATCCTAGGACAGCTGGATATGGGCCACCGCAGTCAGTTTCCAGCTTTGCTGACATACAGGTAATTCATAATGACAATCATTCATTATTAGGTGCTTTTATGTGGGTTATTTTTTACCAGCTAAAGCATTTGCATGATTATACTGTTGTTTCCTTAGATACTCATGTGACAACCGGGTGCTGAGGATGATGAGGGAGAGGACACTGGGCAACAGTGTGACTCAGCTTTACAGGAAGCTGATGGAACAGCACAGTGAGGCATGGACACAGCGTGTCTTGCAGTACCTGACTGCCTGTGAACCATTCACAAGGTCCTCCCTTGTGCAGCCTCCTGTGTTTGCTGATCCTCCACTTTTACCTGCTTTGCCTAAACCTAAGTGGCTGTTAGCCGTGTATGCCAGGGATGTTCTGGGGCGACTGCACGAGGTCAAGGCCAAATTAACATCTGTCTTTGGCTGTGTTCTCAAGATGGATTCGACAAAAAAGGTATCAAAGCCCTGTTTATATCCAGAAATTTGCCAGATATGGATATGGCACGGATATGGCACAGATATGGCACATTTTTTTTACTCTTTTATTTTTCCCAATAGGTCACAAAGAAACTTGCCGGTGCTGCTTCAGGAACAGCTGCCTGGTGCACAAATGTCGGAAACGAACACGGCCAGGTCCTTGTCTCTGTGCTGACAGCTGCCGAGGGACATGGACTGGACTCCATGGCAGCTGGTCTGATGAAACGCTACCGAGAGGCAGGAGAGGCAGCCCCAAAAGTGATGTACGTGGACAGGGACTGCTGCAGTCAGTACGGCCAATCGCGGGTGAAGATCATGTTTTTGGAGTGGGATGAGCTTGTAGTGCGCCTCGACATCTGGCACTTCATGCGGCGATTTGCTGCAGGTGTCACGACAGAGGCTCATCCGCTCTATGGGATCTTCATGGCACGTCTGTCCACGTGCATCTTTCAGTGGGATCCAGAGGATGTGGCTGCTCTTCGCTCCGCAAAAGAGGGTGACCTGGCGGCAAAGAAGACTGGCCACATCTCAGAAAAGGCGGTCAGTGCTCGCATTACCCGGAGGGAGTTGGCACTGCACTGCCGGAGGAGGACCAGGGGGGTGGAGGAGACCACCAGATTGATTGGGTCACTGATTGATCAGTTTGACAGTGCGGATGGGAAGGACACCCTGGGAGTTCCTCTGCTGGACCACGAACGGATCCAGCAGATATGGAAGGAACAGCGCAAGCACGTCCAGTGTATCCAAGACCCAGAGGACTTTCCGCTGTACATGAAGACAGGGACACTGAAGAAAGGCGGCGTGGAGCTGTGCTGCTACAGGTGTGCTCGTGGCTCTACCTCCTTGGAGTCATTCCACCTCCACCTGAACCGTTTTATTCCAGGTATTACATGCATATGGATTATTCATTTTTCTGTAGAAAATATAAGCACTGTAACTGCTTCCATCACTTTAAAGTAATGCCGCATTAATAAATGTCACACTCTACATTATACTTTTTAATGTCATAAGCATTGACAAAGCTGTCTTTACTAACAAGTCACTAGTAACACATGACTAAGTGACAATCATTTTTAATATAGTTACAAAACTCTATTAAATGTAGTATACAAATTACTTCAGAGCACCTTATGTGTAGTACATATATTGTACATATGTGACACATAAAACCCTTTTTTATATATTTTTTGATATTATTTAACTTTTAGGAACCAGTGCCAGCGATGCGCATTTTCAGGCCTATCTCCTTGAGGGCTTGATGCGTTGGAATGATGACCGAATGGAAGACGCCATAAAACGGGCGTCCTCCATTCGGACATATGGCAGTGCCATGAGCGAGGCTGTTGACCGGCTTAGCCGAACAGTCTTTGGGAAGCCCTGGGATGAGCGCTATCGCCCTCCTGGAGCATATACAGGTAAGACATTTAATTATTTCTTTTGCAATATTCTATTAAGTTATTAGAGTATTAGAGCCTCCAATGTACTTGATCAATTATTAAGAACACTTTTTTTATTATTTTATTATTGTAGGTGAATTGCTGGGAATCGAGTACCTTTACAGCCAGACTGGCAAAACACTGACTCCAGTGCTCCAGAACCCAGAGGAGGAAGACCGGTTGGTGGAGGAGGTTGATGATCAGGACCTGCTAGATGAGGGGTTTGAGGAAGAGAGCATGGAGGACATCACAGTTCCAGTGCTGTATGAGGATGACCCCTGCCTCAGAAACACCCCCTCATCTTTGCCTCTGCCTCAGTCCCCAGCATCACTGGCTGAGCCGTCCACATCATCTGGAGGAGAGGGACAGCATCTCGCCCCTGCCTCTTCAGTGCTGTCACAGACATCTGACACTGGAAGCAGTGTCTCCGGCGAGGCTCAGGTACGACACTCTAAGGGCTTTATTTCGTTTCAGTCTCGTTTTATTCCACATACACTACAAGCAAGTTTTTTTTTTGTTTTTTTTTTACTTTATTATTATTATTATTATTATAAGGTTAAAAATAGCTTCTAGAGATTTTTGTTTAGGTTTCTTTGATGAATAGAAAGTTCAGTGTATATTGTAAGATTATAAATGTCTTTATCATCAATTTAATGCGTCCTTGCTAAATAAAAGTATTAATTTCTATAATTTAATAATAAATATATAATGATTTAAATGTTCTGACTCCACACTTTTGAAGGGTATAGTGTATAATATTAAAAAAGCTTTTTATTACAGATAAATTCTTATCTTGGATCCTTCTATTCATCAAAGAATCTTGAACAAAATGTACACAACTGTTTTAAATATTGATAATAATATCAATAAAAAAAGGTTTCTAGAACAACAAATTTCTGAAGATCATGTGACACTGAAGACTGGAGGAATGATGCTGAAAATACAGCTGTGCATCACAGGAATAAATTACACTTTAAACTATATTCAAATAGAAAGCATTTTTATTTTAAATAGTAAAATTATTTCACAATATAATGGCTTTTGCTGTATTTTGAATAAAATAAATGCAGGCTTGTTGAGCAGAATTCTTTAAAAAATGTCAAAAATATTTCTGTACAAAGGCTTTTGACTGGAAGTGTATATTAACACTAATAGATCAAGATGGCGGCGCGATCACATCGCGAGGCTCAGCGTCTTACCAGATTTCGGAAATTAGTGTTAATCTACCTGGTTATTTCACTCGTGTTCGCGCGATTCAGTTATGCGAACTACATCTATACTAAACAGTCACTTTTGGACATCAACAAACGGTGTTCCAACATAGTTTTAGATTATCCTTTCGACTTCAGCGAACTCCCGCCGGAGCTACTGAGATCACCGCGGACAAGCGGATCACTCGTACCGACCGGAAGTTCTCGGCGTCGGCGTCGAGACCGTAAACAAAGACGAGGAAAGCGTGGAGGGCTGCGTGCTAAGCTAAGGCTAAATCCACATCGACCAGCTCTGCCCAGCATCTTCCTTGCCAATGTACGGTCTCTGATGAACAAGATGGATGAACTAAAGATCTGGACCCTCACACAGAAATGGCTTATGGACTGTAATGTTATGTTTTTCACTGAAACATGGCTCTGCAACGATGTCCCAAGCAGCGTGGTACATATGGATGGACGCTCTTTCTTCAGGGCTGACAGAGTAGCAGCAACCTCTGGTAAAAACAAAGGTGGTGGAGTATGCATTTATGTTAACAAATCATGGTGTAAAGATTCTGTCATTGTTGATACCTACTGCTCTGCTGATCTGGAGTTCCTGATTATCAAGTGCAGGCCATTCTATCTACCACGTGAATTTACTTGCATTGTTGCAGCTGCAGTTTATGTACCTCCGGACGCTAATGCTAACGTGGCTATGAAAGAACTTTGTGCTGCTATTAGCAAATTACAAACCCTGCACCCGGATGGAGCCTTTATTGTTGCTGGGGACTTCAATCACTGCACTTTAAGATGTTTTCTCCCTAAATTTCATCAAAATGTCTCCTGCACTACAAGGGGACATAAAACACTGGACCACGTTTATACTAATGTGACTGATGCCTACAAAGTCACACCCCTCCCCCATCTGGGTCAGTCAGACCACCTCTCTTTGTTCCTGCTCCCCAAGTATACCCCGGTCATCAAATGTGTGAAACCTACAATAAGGACTGTTAAAATCTGGCTGGAAGGTGCAGACTCCACTCTTCAACATCAGTTCCAGCACACAGACTGGAGTGAGTTTGCTGCCCAGGCCACCATAAACTCTCAGATTAACATTGACACTTACACAAATTCTGTCCTGGAGCACATCAACAGATGTGTAAGCAGAGTGACCACACTCAAAAAAATAAAAATTTTCCCCAATCAGAAGCCCTGGATGAACAGAGAGGTTCGCCTCCTGCTCAAAGCAAGAGATGCAGCCTTCAGGTCTGGAGACCAGGAGGCTTACAGCTCAGCCAGAGCCAACCTGAGGAAGGGTATCTGCCAGGCCAAACTCACACATAAACAAAGGATTGAAGAACACTTCAATTCTTCAGACCCCCGGCGTATGTGGCAAGGCATACAATCTATCACCGATTACAAACCACCTAACTCTGTGCCCCCCTCCAGCTCTGCCTCCCTCCCAGACGAGCTCAATCACTTTTATGCTCGCTTTGATAAAAATAATAAGGAGATCTCACTCAAAACTGAGCATCAACCCAGTGAACTGCCTCTCACACTCTCCACATCAGATGTTTACTCCACTCTGCGTAAAGTGAATGGACGGAAAGCAGCTGGCCCTGACGGAATACCTGGTCGTGTGCTTAAAGCCTGTGCGGAGCAGCTGGCTGAGGTCTTCACAGACATTTTCAATCTGTCCCTGGCCCAAACAACTGTCCCCACTTGCTTCAAAACCTCCACCATCGTGCCTGTACCGAAGCATTCCACTGCCTCGGTCCCTAACGACTTCCGTCCTGTTGCACTCACCCCCATCATTGCCAAGTGCTTTGAGAAACTGGTCGCATCCCACTTAAAATCCTGTCTCCCTGCTACATTAGACCCTTTCCAATTTGCCTATCGCAACAATAGGTCAACTGAGGACGCCATCTCAACGGCACTTCACTCTGCCCTCACCCACCTGGACAGTCAGAACACACACGTGAGAATGCTGTTCATAGATTTCAGTTCTGCATTTAATACAGTAATCCCCTCCAAGCTGATCTCCAAGCTCAGTCATCTTGGAATCAGCACACCCATCTGCAATTGGATTCTAGATTTTCTGACTAACAGACCTCAGTCTGTTAAGTTAGATAACCTCTCCTCCTCCATCATAACCCTGAACACTGGAGTGCCACAAGGCTGCGTACTTAGCCCTCTCCTGTACTCCCTATTCACCAATGACTGTGTTCCTGTTTATGGCTCCAACACCATAATCAAATTCGCAGATGACACCACGGTGGTAGGTCTGATCAAGGATGACGACGAGTCAGCCTACAGGGATGAGGTGCAGCACCTGGCTGAGTGGTGTGCCACCAACAACCTGGAACTGAACACCCAGAAGACTAAGGAGATCATTGTGGACTTCAGGCGGACTAGAAATCTTGCACACACACCCATCTACATCAACGGAGCTGTAGTGGAGCGTGTGTCGAGTTTCAAGTTCCTTGGCATCCACATCTCAGATGATCTCACCTGGTCCCTAAACACCTCCACCCTGGTCAAAAAGGCTCAGCAGCGCCTTTACTTCTTACGGAGCCTTAAAAAAGTTCACCTCAGTCCTAGGATCCTTTCTGAATTCTACCGCTGTACCATTGAGAGCATACTCACAAACTGCATCTCAGTGTGGTACAGCAATTGCTCCGCATCTGACCGCAAAGCACTCCAGCGGGTGGTGAAAACTGCTCAACGGATCACCGGCACCCAGTTAACATCCATCGAGAACATTTACCAGAAGCGCTGTCTGGGCAGGGCAAGAAACATCATCAAAGATGTCTCTCACCCAAACCATGGACTTTTCACCCTCCTTCCATCCGGCAGGCGTTACAGAAGCCTACGCTCTCGAACAAGTAGGCTCAGGAAGAGCTTCTTTCCTGAGGCTGTGACACTCCTGAACGCCACACCACCAATCTAACCTGCACCTGCTCTTTTACTGCACTGGTCACAGTACTTTACATACATGTATTGCACTACTCATATTTTGCACAGACTGCACATGGTTAAATCAATTACACTATAAACTGTCTAAAGCTGTTACTGTACAAGCACAGTAAACTATTCTACAAAAATATAATTGCACTACTGTTATTTTGCATATAATTGTTAAACAATACTTTTGCACACTCATTCAACTGTATTTATTATTACTGTTCTCAAGTTCCTGCTATTCATAATGTATATATAATCATTCTTTGCTCTGTTCATAATGTACATACAATCCCTACATTACATTAATATTTATATTCTGTATATACTCTGATCAATATTGTATATAGCAACTCCACTGTACATTCTGTATATCATAAGCTTTACTTACTCTGCACTTTTATGTATATATATAACACTATATTCTTGCACTTCTGGTTAGATGCTAACTGCATTTCATTAGCTCTGTACTTGTACTCTGCATAATGACAATAAAGTTGAATCTAATCTAATCTAATCTAATCTAATCTGCATTTACTAGGGAGCAGTCATTGGACCTGATGGCATCGCTGGGTGGGACAAGGTCCAGGATCTGGCTGGTTTCCTGGTGGGTCTTCGTGAGGCTCCTTACCTCACCGACCTGCAGGTTACAGAGGCCATCCAGCTGTGGACCGCTCTCCCTGATGTTGATAAACAGCGGGTCAACTATCAGCCTCGACATCAGCCTCAGCTGACACATGGGCGCTTTAAGGCACTGAAGCGGTCCGGAGTCACAACGGGTGTGGAGGGTGTGAAACGGTGTCTGATTGGACATCCTGGGGGTCCAGCACAGTGGCCCAGCACCAGCCGCTTGGTTGAGGCCATTTGTATGAAGCTGTGTGCTTTACACAAGTCACCGACCAAGAAGGCTGGAGTTTCCACCCCCAGGTGGTCTAAAATCCTTTCGGATTACCACCACATCCGAGAGCTGGTGCTTAACAATCAAAGGCTGATGGATGAAACAATGATCCAACTGTTTGAGCTGAACCAGAGGACACTCATTCAGTGGTAAGCAAGGCACATTATTTGGTTCCAGTGAACTGAATACTTCTGTACACACACACACACACACACACACACATATACATATATATATATATATATATATATATATATATATATATATACATATATATATATTTTACAAGTAATTTACTTTCAGGTTTCAACGGCAGCAGAAGAATCAGGAATTGAGTGTCCTCGTCCAGGGACTGACTCCATCTGACCCAATAGATGTGGCTGATGTGCAGCTTCCTCTGCCGAGGGAAAAATTGGATGACGTGCCATCAACATCAGGCCCAAAACATCAATTTATCCTTCCGCCAAATCGAGAAGGACAGGCTCCAATTCTGCGACCGGGTCGCCGGCCCGCTGCTGCCAAAAGGGAGTGCCCTATCGCACCCGTCCCCACAGCAGCAGGAGTTGTGCAGCCCATTTCAGCACCTGGGTCACTGTTAGGCACACTAGTGCTTAACCCGGACATGACTGTGTCAATAATGATTCCATCTGCTGGTGCTTTGACATCCGGTCCAGGCCCAGCTCCGCCTGCTCCAGTGCCTGCTCAAGTGCCTGCTCCAGTGCTTGCTCCAGTGCCAGCTCCAGTGCCTGCTCCAGTGTCTGCTCCAGTGCCTGCTCCAGTGCCTGCTCCAGCGCCTGCTCCAGTGCCTGCTCAAGTGCCTGCTCAAGTGCCTGCTCCAGTGCCTGCTCCAGTGCCTGCTCCAGCGCCTGCTCCAGCGCCTGCTCCAGCGCCTGCTCCAGCGCCTGCTCCAGCGCCTGCTCCAGTGCCTGCTCAAGTGTCTGCTCCAGTGCCTGCTCCAGTGTCTGCTCCAGTGCCTGCTCCAGCGCCTGCTCCAGTGCCTGCTCCAGTGCCTGCTCCAGTGCCTGCTCCAGCGCCTGCTCCAGCGCCTGCTCCAGCGCCTGCTCCAGTGCCTGCTCAAGTGCCTGCTCCAGTGCCTGCTCCAGTGTCTGCTCCAGTGTCTGCTCCAGTGCCTGCTCCAGCGCCTGCTCCAGCGCCTGCTCCAGCGCCTGCTCCAGCGTCTGCTCCAGCGCCTGCTCCAGTGCCTGCTCCAGTGCCTGCTCCAGTGCCTGCTCCAGTGTCTGCTCCAGCGCCTGCTCCAGCGCCTGCTGCTCCTGTGTCCCGTTACACCCAGAGGAACAGGCGCCGGCGGGCCCTGGAGACGGAAAGCGGAGTCCATAAGAGGAAGTATGTGCGAGGGGTTACTTTTAACACATGCAGCAAATGTGGGCAGCCCAAAACTAAAGAGTTTGGTCATAGCCGATATGGGAATGCCACATTTTGCTCACGCTCCTCTAATGGAAAAACTTTAGATGATTGGTTGGCACAACAGCGGCAGGCAAAATAAATGACAAACTCCGTCTCCATTGTAAATAATGTGTATATTGTTTATATTATATGGGCCCATCATATTGTGCTTTTTATATTGTGTGTATGTATGTGTGTGTGTTCATTTTAATAAAACATTTTGTATATATTACTTGGGCCCACTCTTTCGTATTGTGCTTTTTATATTGTGTATACGTGTGTTTGTACTAATTTTAATAGAACATTTTTTTGATAAGTTAAAAAAAATCTGCTAAATCATATCAATCAAATCATATCCACACACACAAAACATATTTGAAGAAACGTTTTTTATTAATTTTATTTAAACAAAAACATTTAAATAATACACACACACACACAAATCTATGTAATATAAAATCAATCAATTGTATGTCATAGATAACAAAATAAAAGTCTCGGTTTATTGCATGCTTAAAAATACACGTCGAGGACATATGACGTCACTGCTCATCCGAGAGAGCACGGGTTCGAATCCAGGCCGCGGAGGGTAGAGTTGTCTCACATGTAATTAAAACTCTTCAAAACGAAGAGAAATATACCCCGAGTATTGCAGCAGGGGAAATCTTTCGGCGTTTTCACATGTTCTGCGTCTTTTTCGCTTGCGGGCGGGGCTCAAAGATTGGACCCCTTCCTTTGCGCAGCGAGCGCTCTACCATTTGAGCTAATTCCCCTGGCCTTTCAAGAATGACGAGCATAGCTGCGAATGACCGGCTTGATGCAAAGAGGCCGTCCCTCCTCTGGGCTTGCACCTTTGCACTGGCCGCGATTGTGTTGTCGAATTAACAAAGAGATTTAGCTTTTGTGTTAAAGGACCTTCTCGGTCTTGTTACGCCAGTATGCATGTGCGGATTCTTGTATTATGCAGACTACCTTGCATCACTCGGGTCACGCAGACAACTTCTCACCTCTTTTTTCTCACACTGACTTAAAGAATAAGGAAGCGGTTCTCCATTCCAGTCCTCGCTCCCCAAAGGTCTGCATATTTTGCATGTCTCTCTTTGTTAGCACACCTGATTCGGATAATCAGCTCATTAGAAGTGAGCTCCTTGCGATTGACATGGTCCCTACACAGTGTTCATTGCTCCCCACTCCCTGAGCAGGGGAAATCCGTCGAAGTTTACTTCACTTTGGAACATTGGTTCACGGATTTGCGCTGCGCAACGTCTTCACACATGGACAAGTGTGACATCATATACCTCTGTACACCTCTGTGTTAGTCACTTTGAACTGAACGTACACATACGCTTTGAACTTGAATCACGGAGGGATGTCATGTGATGTCCACTTCTCAGGGCACTTACGTTTGAATGGAACAAATGTCTGAAGCTATACGAGAAACATACAAAATGTGAAGAGCAGGGGGCTCGAGGACTGGAATTGAGAACCGCTGGTCTAAGTGACATCTGACAGTTTCAGCTGTCCTCCCTAACATCCCTCTACATGTTAGACACAGCCACATTTTTAGGTCAGTTAAGAGGCCAACTTGCATTCGTTAGCCTTTAACACTGTCTCGAGGTCTTTGATTGCTTCCACGTTAGTTCATGTTCCTTCTTTTGTTGATGCTGCAGTAGCGAAGATGCGAAGCAAATGGGTTAATAGCAGTTATGTGCTATTCGCTTCTAAGTGGTTTCTAAAGTGTTTTTCGTATTACGGTCCTGAAAAGGCAACAGTAATTTTACTCCCACTTGCTATCCTGAGTCAAAACACGAGGGCAGATGCGTTTTAGATGAATTTTGAGTGATCACGCCTGTGAACGGAAAAATAGGTCCCTAAATAATTTGGTCCTGCCAGAAAACTTTTAAAATTGAATTAAGCATTTAGCCGACGGTTTTATCCAGCGACTTATGGTGCATTCAGGCATAATTTTTTGTTTGTTTGTTTTTTTTTTTATCATGGAACTTATGTCTGTATCATTTCAATGAGGTTTAAACATGCGCGGTAAGACAAATGTAATGTCTTGGACATTTCAGTGTGGATGAAGACTGGAAATAATGCCTTTGTTCGTGGTTAAATGTGGCATCATCCGACGGAACTACGTTTGTATCTGTAGTCCAAATCTATGCGCACTCCACACTCCAGATCAGCAGGTGGCGGTAATGCATCTTTACGCTGGTTTGCCAAAACCGCCACAAAACACTAGTAGAAGAAGACGGAACTGCGTCATGACATCATTTAACAAACTTAAGCCGCAAACCTGCTTTTAGATGCAACACTTTGGATGTCAACTGCCGTAAAACCCAATGAAGAAGAAGAACCTGCTTTTAGCGTTTTCGCCTGAAAATGTGTAGGTCTGCGCCACTAGAGGAAGCGACCTCAAACTGCCACTCGGCCGGAACGACGGGGTGAAAGGCTGATCGGTGGCGGGAAGTGAGAGGCTTGCTGCGGCCCAGGCTGGTTGGATTCCAGCTGGAGGAGAGCTCGGTCTCGGGCGGCATGATCATTGTGTCGAGCGAGGCAAGCTCGGAGCTTGTGGCTTGACGAGGATAGCAGCTTAATGCTGCTCATCGGCCTTGTTTGACTGGGAAGGAAAGATCGCGGGTCCGGCAAAAGCAGCAGGTCTTATAAATCCCTGGTGAAGCTCTCTTCGTTGGTACGAAAATTGGGTCCGTGGTAAGGTGGCAGACGAAGCGAACCAGCTTTTTTTCAGTCCTTGTTCTGTAGTTTTATGTATAAACATTTTTTTATTATATATTTAAATATTTGATAGAATATTCCAACCCAGAGAGAGGGACTGGATTGTGGTCTGTTCATGCTGATGGTAAGCTGTGAACTACAGATTCTGAGCAGTTATGGTGATGGCAGAAGTTTAGTTTAGTTTAGATGCAGTATTTAGATGAATACGGTCGTGTTATCTGTACAGTACAGTAAATTGGTGTCAGTTAATTTTAATATTTGAGTTTTCTCAGTGGTATTTGTTGTCTGTTTCAGTATGCACTATATATAGCCCTGGACTGGACATTTGACTTTAGCCAGGTGATGACCTCAAATTTTCTTTCAGAAGGTTTTCCTTTTTTATATATTTATTATTTCCAGAAGTTTTTTTGAATGCATTCTCAGTTTTTTATTTTGTGTTTTATCTGTTAGGATGACATCCCTCAGCTCCGAAGGTGATGGGGTCGTTTGCTCTAGCAAAACATGTCACAGCCAAGGTACACACAACTGGTTAATGAAATGAAATGGATTCTTCTGCATTCAAACTACCCAGACAAACTCAATGTTTCTTCCTAGAATGTAAAGCAGTAACAAAACTTTGGAGAGGCCACAATGTTGAATGTTTAGAAATGTGTTGAATGCTTTGAGTGGTTGGAAATACAAAAAAAAGAGCTCTACAAATGGTCTATTTACCTAACCTTTGAGTCTGTGTTTAGGTTGTCAAAGTCCACCATCACCAAAAAGCCAGCTAGCACGGAAACTGTGATGGGTCAAGATGACAGTGATGAGGTAAAAACTTTTCTTTTTTTTTGTGAAAATAATTATAGTAATTTTAGATTTACCCCACAGACAGTTTATTTTGTAGTTTCAACAGAAGATCGCAGAGGAACTGAAGAGGAAGTTCATAAGGGACATTGGTGTAGCATGGTGCTGGTTTCAGGGCCACTGTGAGCTGTTCCATGGAGAGGTGACAGAGCCTGAATTTCTCCAGATGGACGAAGAAAAACAGTCTAATATAAATCAAAGACTACCTGAAAGGAGAGACTGAGAAAGCAAGGGATGCCTGTTTGTTTGTCTTTGACAATCGCGAGGATGGAAACATTCTTATTAAAATTTGTTGATGAACAGTGGCTGAAAGTCAATGCCATGTTTCTGGGAGTAGTTTAATTTATAATAATATATTTACTCTACATTGTTGAATATTATTGTTTTGTGAAATAAATATAACCATACCCAGTGAAACAAGGGATGTCTTTTTATTGATCTTTATGCATCCGTAGGATTTGGACACATTTTTATATATATTTGTGTTGATGGAAAAAGGCCCAAAAGTCAATGCCATGTTACTTACATAATCTATCAAAGCAACCAATGACTTAAGCCTATGTATGTGTAGCTTAGTCTATATAGAGAACCATCAATCCTATCATGCAAATGTTGTTGCACTTTTTGCAAGGTGGTAAACTTTTTTTCATGCACATATAAAAAATATTAGTTTGTAGATCATAATTGTCCTTGTATATAATTAAAAGGAAAATAAAAAATACTTAAAACCAAAGGAAGTATATAAATTTGCCAAAGTCAGGAACATTTTTTTATTTAAAACGAAAGAAATATGAAAAATAAACACATTTAAATAAATAAAGAGGGGGGGGGGGGGATTCCAGTTATTGCATAACACCCATATTTATCCTTAAAATAGTGATATGATCACTAACGTTCCCACCTTATGAGTGAAACATATTTTTAGAGAATAGAGCTTGGGCGTCGTGACGTCATTACTTGGCGTGGCCGCCATGTTGAATGCCTCCTTTACTGCCACTTGGACTACTGTGCAGTGTTTAGACATACTCCCTCTCATACGTGTGTCTTAATTGGATTAATTAAAAATCTATTTTAACCATTTTCAACCGTTGCTGTATTGTGGGGTATAAATAGCGCAACATATAATCGCCATGGGGAAAATAAAATGAGAATGGATTAACTTTACACCGCTTTCCTGCTTGGAGGCACGACTACGGAGACCATAACATCTAAATAATAATTTATATAGCTTAAGTCAACATTGAAAATAAAGGAAATTTACCGGGTTATTCATCCAAAATACGGGAAATTTCAACATTCATCTTTTTGTTGCTATCCCTCTGCTGACATAAAAAAATTTGATCTACAAAACTGCTGCATTAACTAACGTTAAGCGATTTGTGAAGCTAGGTCTAACGTGACTTTAGTTACAGATTAGCGTAAAATCTCTCACAACAACCACGTTATCTTAAAAAGCCCAACATCAAGCTAAGGTTGCTTTCAAGTAAGAAAAACGATGCTTTGAAAACATCTGTTTTGCTGGAAGGACAAGGAGTAGCAACAGGACAACAACACAGAGACTTGACAGGTCTGATGGAGGGGCTAACGGGATATTTTACAGGAAAATACTAAATCGGGAAGACAGCGGGAAAACAGCTAAAATACGTGAGAACCCCGGAAAAACGGGAGGGTGGACAGCTACTAACTACACTTTTGAAACACATTGTTAAAAGTCCATGTGTGAATGGTTGTTAGCACTAATGGTTACTAAACTAGCAGCTAGGTAACGTTAGAGCGCAGCTTACCGGATTACTGTATACTGTGAACTGTACATGAGACTTCAATGACTTGTAGCTTCGGAAATATTCTGAAGTGTAGGCGCTCACAAAACAAACAAGGTAGCCGAAGATGCAAAAGTGCGGCAACAAGTCTCCGTCGGTACTCCACTATTTGTTGGGAATTTCATATGGATCCAAACCGTTAATAGTGCCGATTTTGTCCACATACCGGTCCCTGGCATCCCTATTTAGCGTATCCCTATAAATCCCACAACCTTGCCTCGTGATTTTGACATCTTTTTTTCTTTCTCCCAACTCTGCTCTTCTAGTTCAACTTGCTGTATGTTTACATTCGCGAAGCTGGCAACATGGCCGCCACGTCCCAGAATGCAACTCGGTGCCCAAGCCCTATTAGATAATTAAAAATGCCTTAAACAAAATTGTCTACTTAAGTTTGATATTGTCTAAGGTATGTTACAATCGATCATAAAATATGTGAATTTGTCATTACATAATCGAACAGCGAAAGGTATAAATATTTTATTAATTTGCCTAAGTATAATCAACCAATGCAGGCGTTTTACCGGCTGTTTGGATGAATTTACTTCCATACATTAGAGATGTGGTCTAGGTTTAATTTGCACTATTTAAATTTATTTAATACAAGTTATTTAACCTGTATTAGTTAACCGAAAGATAACATTATTTAATTTGATCCCCAAAACAACATACTTCCACCATTTTTGCACATGCGCACAACACATGTTCACCTGGCATCACCCGATGACGTATTTTTACGTATGGCATAGGCGTGGCGTCTGACGTCACACTTGGATGTGGGCGGGGTTGGATGTCCACCACAAGCTGCAGCGAGACGGTCCTCGGATTGTGAACAGACACCTTTGCCTCTGGTGCTTCCCTAGCAACCATGAGCGGCACCCGCAGCCTCCTCGGGGGCTCATCCGCAGCGCCCGCCGCCATGTGAAGGGCCGGAAGTGAGCACCGCCTCCTCGCCGTCCAGTGTGTCCATCACTGGGTTCTGTTGTCTTTTGTTAGATCCTTCCACTCGTGTCCGGTGTAGACATGGCGTGTGTTTTTAATGGGTTATGTTACAGCCCTGCTTGTTTTAATGTTTTTATTAAATATCTGTATTGACTACAAGGTCATAATATTGTATTATTTACGGCAGCAGAGTCTGTGAGAGTAACTAGAGCAGCAACAGAGCATCAGCTCCGCGCGCACTGATACTAGAAACACTGCTCTGCCTTCAGTATGTTAGAAATGTTATGTTCATAACTTAGCCTATATTAAAAAAATAATAATAATAAAAAAAGTTAGTCTATTGTGTGTATGATTTTTTCCCTATCACATGCCAAACTAATAACATTGTAAGCATTACATCTTTAATTGCTGCTTTCTGCTGTGAAAATTTTTTTGTGAGGAAAATAACATCTTTGTTAGTTGTTGTATCTAAACAGATCGATTAATTTCTTCAAGATTTCAGAATCAAATAGCCTACTGATAATGTAGTAGCACTGTAAGATCACATTTGTTTGACTGCATTATTGCTAAAGTGATTCCGTGTGAATGTGCTGTATCTGTTTAAATCATGCTTTAACCCGAAAATATTCAGTAAAAGATAACAAACTCCTTAGCCTTTAACATCCCGCTTAGCCTTTAACATCCCGCTCGACCGCTCGAGGCTCCAGTCAGAATCACACCTCTCTGCTCATCCTTTGCTCGGCGGCGTGTCTCTGTCAGACTCGCGGGGAGGAGTCCACTCTGAACTACAGGAGCCTGAGTGGTGCGTCGGTGGATGTTAAAAAGAAAAGAGATTTTCATCCAGACAAACCGATGTAAATTACAAATTCGAATTAATTGATAAAATCGATTTATAACCCAGCCCTACTTGCTTTCATATAATTTAATAAAGAAAAAAAATGCTGCTGCATTTAAATGCAGGTGTGTAAAATATGTGCAAGATTTGCACTGCATGTGGGATGGTAGATGTGCAGCTTTTATTCTTATTTATTTTATCTTCATTACAAATCTTGTCTGTTTTATTTTGGATAATTGCATGTAAAAAAATAATTTACGTTGTAATGCAAAAATGTGAATTAATATTCATATTCAATTGTTTGTGCAAAAATTATTAATTGTGCATTATTGACATGGCGCATTAATATTAAACATTCAACAATCTGTGAATGTTGCATTTCTCTCGTCGGAGAGAGCCAGCACTGTGAATTTCATCTTGCCAACAGACAAGAAAACATTTGTTTATTAATAAATTATTAAAAATGTCTAATTTTTCATAATTATTAGGGTACTTCTGCATGTGCTTTGGTGGCAAACTTAATGCATGTGCTTGAGCGCGGAATATTATTAAGACTTGATAATGTAAATTTAATATAAACCTCTGATTTGTTGAATATAACAAATGAACGACTAGAACTAAGAAAAATCTTATGTGGGGACAGACAATTTTTTAGTCTATAACCAAAACCAACAGTCCTATATAACCGGTTCAGCAAGTGAAAGCCTCATAAGACACTGTCCATATGAAAGAGCAAGAGATTCCCACCTTTATCTCGACCCCCCACAAGTCATACATAACTATCCCCAAAAAACCCAACCCCCTCCAGCTGAACAGAATTCGGTCTGTGTTTTGGGCTCTGAGGGACGTGTGTTACTGAAACATGCCTGCACTCAGCAGCACTACTATTTGTATTCATAATTTTCTCGCAGCCCATATTATTATTTTCACAACACCATAATGATAATAACAAATCATCAATTAATAATTAATCATTATTTTACGAAAATTCAATTAAAGTTTATTCGTATAGCGCTTTTTACAATACAAATCGTTACAAAGCAACTTTACAGAAAATTATGTTTCTACAATATTTAGTAATAGCTTATAAGTGGTGACTGTCAGTTTGTGCACGTATGACAGGATTTGTAGAAAATTTTATACAAGATGTAGTCAGCCAGATGAACATTATTAATATTATTAATAATTAATAATTATTATATGATGCAGTCACACTTGTAGCAATATTTGTTAGTGGTCTCTGATGGTCAGCATCATCTCTTCTCAGGTGTTCTGGATCCAGACTGGAGTGATGGGTTGTAGCGTGGTAGAAGGCTAGTTAGGTACGCAGGAGTTAACCATTTAGGGCCTT